>NC_052056.1:2617500-2847119 GCF_903992535.2 Arvicola amphibius | reverse complement strand
GATCAAGACCGTTAGGCCCCGGGGTTGCTAGAGGGTTTGATTTATAGCTTGAAGCTGACCTGTCCCAGCGATAACTTGTAGCTCGCCAGTCTGCCAGCTCACAGTCACAGCCTTCTTGCTGGGCACGGCTCGACAGTCTTTGGAGATCCTTTAGTAGTGTACTTTTCAGGAGCCCAAAGAATTTTGTAAGATATTAGCACTCAGTCTCAAAACAGACCCAGGACCTAGGAAGGGACTGCGAGGGTGTGTGTGTTTATGGGCTTTAATGACGGATTGTGCCTTCCAGGGAGACATGAGAGAAGAAACTTAGAGCCTGTCATTCACTAGCATTAAATAGCAGGACTGTGTGTGTGTGTGTGTGTGTGTGTGTGTGTGTGTGTGTGTGTGTGTGTGTGTCTGTGTGTCTGTCTGTCATAAAATGAGACCGAGATACTGAGATAGAAACAAAGATGGCGAGAGACAGAAGCAGAGAGATGGAGACAGACATAGAGACAGAGACACCAAGACAGACGGAGAGAGAAACAATGAGACTAATACAAACACATAGAGGCGGAGACAGACAGACAGACATAGAGACAGACACAGGAAGACACAAAGGCAGACAGAGAGACGGACACGGGGCAGAGACACTGAGACCCAGGGACAGAAGAACAGAGACACACAGACGCAGAGACAGAGAAAGGGGCACACAGCGATGAAGACAGACAGAGAGCCAGAGAGGCTACCACTCTATAGTAAGAAATAAAGTGAGCGGCGCCTTGTCCCAGCTCTCCCAGATGCAGATGTGACTTCCCTCTGCACGGCCCTCACCTGCCGGCCCCCAGTCAGCATGGAGGCCAACACAGCAGAGCCCCTCCACTCTCAGCACTCCCTTGCCTGTGGCCATCCTGTCTCCCAGTCCTCACGTGCAGAAGCCCAGTCACACACACACACACACACACACGCTTCGTTCACCGAAAGCCTGACATCTGAATTATGAAGTAAGGGTCTACCGGGTTGGGGATTCAGTCTAAAGCAGTAGGGTCTGCCTGGATCAGGGATCAGGTGCCAAGGAGGCACGGCAAACATGTTAGCAGTCTCCATGCCGATGCCCTTACAGCCAGGTAAATGTCATGGTCCCTGTGGTGACACATGCCAGAAGGCCAATGCTGAAGGAAATGAAGAGGAAGAATTGTGAGTTCAAGGATGCCTAGGCTATGCCCTTGGGACCAGCGGTGGAGTTCGGTGGTGGAGCACTTGGCTAGCGCACAGCAGCCATGGGTTCGATGCCAAGCACAGGCTGAGAAGGTCACTGTGAAGGAGAAGTAAGGGAGAACTGGCAGGAAGCCTGGCCAGGGGAGGTCTTGGTGTCCTCATGGCTGTACCCAAGTTCAACCTGGACCCAGGTCTTTTCTAAAGCAAGCTCCTGGTTCATATGAGACTTTCTACACCCCATGGCCAAGGTTCCATCTTCTCCCACTCCGAAAGTGGGGATCCCACTCTTGCATACACTGGGGGCCTCTGTGTCTGTCCAGTGACAGCCTGTGGGGTATTTATCAATTCATAAAATAGAACATAGTCCTTCCTCAGAGCCCAGCTGATACTGGCGCCAGAACCCTTGGGGATACCAAGATCCACATTTGCTCCAGTCCATGATACAATGTGGCATAGTACATATATGTAAAGTATATGATGTATGAAATTCACAGCACAAGCTCCCTGCTCTCCACATTATCTCCAAATGACTCCCAACACCCTGTAGATTCCATGCCAATTCTTGCTCTTAGTATTGTTTAGGAAGTAATGACAACTCCAAAAGTAGATACACAGGGCAGCCACCTAGTTGGCGGTCTGTGGCTGTTTGAGTGTGTGACACGGAAATAGAAGGTATAAAAGTCCTCAAGGCAAGTTGGTGGTACTGCGACGAGCCACCATCATGCTAAAAGGTAATGGTGGGGGTTGGGCAGTGGCAGTGCACGCCTGTAATCCCAGCACTCGGGGACAGAGGCAGGGGAGCTCTGTGAGTTTGAGGCCAGTCTGGTCTACAGAGAAAGTTCCAGGACAGGCATCAAAGCTACACAGAGAAATCCTGTCTCAAAAGAAAGAAAGAAAGAGAGAGAGAGAGA
This sequence comes from Arvicola amphibius, assembly GCF_903992535.2. Lineage (NCBI taxonomy): Eukaryota > Metazoa > Chordata > Mammalia > Rodentia > Cricetidae > Arvicola > Arvicola amphibius. The sequence continues at coordinate 2,845,014 of NC_052056.1, read as the reverse complement.
GAGAGAGAGAGAGAGAGAGAGAGAGAGAGAGAGAGGAAAAAAGAAAAGAAAGAAAAAGTATTATTTGTGGAATATGCATGTGTCTTCATAACTACGTGTCTTGTGATGTATACATATCTCTTTGTAAAACCTAGATAAAATCACCTATTGGTGTGTCTCATAGCTCTCTTGGCATCAAAGGTGTGATGGGCAAAAGTCACCTGGTGAGTTATTTGTAACAGATGGAACCATGGGAAATGAGCGAGCATTGCAGTAGAGCCAAAATCATGGGTCATGAATCCCCACTAATGATATTATAGTAAATGTTACAAGGGGAGTTTGTCTAAGAAACACTCAGTATCAGTAAGACAGAGGTGAAAATGAAAGTATATATTCTTACTTCTCATTCGGGTTTCCCTGGGCTGGGTTATGAAGCCACCTTGATTGGGAGCTCTCTAAAACCTTTTGAGCAATGGCCTCCACTCACACCCTTACCTGCAGGAGGCAGCAGAGAGTTGCATGCAGAGGCCTCTGGAGAATCCCAGGACAGATCATCGTGACAGCCACCAGACCAGCCTGGCAATCCTCTGCTGGGGCCTGGACTTGTTTCCCTGAGGTCTTCAGCCAAGTCTCTGCCTCTGGACATTACTGCAGGTGGTGGCAGTCCATGCTTCACTGGCCTGTTAGGTTTGGGAAGCTGGGAGTCAAATCAAGATGGAGAAAGTTAATGGGACCATCCTGTGGGCTGTGGGTAATCACTGCGTGAAGGGACAGAACTTTGGCAGAGAGTAACAAGTTTGGGTCAGCTACTGCAGGGATTAGAGATTGGGTTCTTGCTTTGAGGGTAGTCACGAGGAGGAATACACAGAGCTGTTTGGGGAAAACAGCAACATTTTGCCTCAAGCCAAGCCAAATCCTATAAAGGACTTCCTAATTCGATTTGGGGTGAGCCTATCACCTTACCAGGACCCTAGCCGAAAGTGTGGTAAGGACAGAAAAAAACCCAGACAAAGATCTCCTAAGGGTAGCATCCTGTGCCCCCGGAAACACGGTTAAAAGCAGCAGGACATTTATCACGGCCATTCCAAAAGATGCCAATTCTGCCAGCGAAACTGAGCACAATGGGGCAGCCATGTAAGTCTGAACACCAGTCAAGGCCACAGTGTGATACACATCACGGGAAGCTTACCATTCTGTTCTATAGAAAGCAGGCCTCTGATAAAAAATTTAATTCTAGTACAAGCCTTGTACATGCCTCTGAATTGCCCAGCTTTGTGCCCCTGTTAACTGTCACAAGGGTTAGATGTGGTCAGTCACATGCACCTGTCATCCCGGCTACTTGGAAATCTGACGTGAGGGGATCACTTGAGCAGTGTGGGCAACACGGAAGACGCCATCTCAAAACCAAAGACAAAACAAATCAAAACTGTGATCCACAGCCTGCCTTCCAGTCATCGTGCCTGGAGAGTTTGGGTGCTACCCCTGAGATGCTGTCACATAAAGTCTATTGCCATATTTGTTTTTTGCTGGAAAAGAAGCAGAGGTAAAGGAAGTCCACAGACTTTGTCCTGTGCCAGACGTGGGGAGCTGAAGCTCCTGAGTGGTGATGGCTTTTGTCCCCCCATCCCAGGGCAGTTCCAAGAGCTGCTGTGAGAGGCAGGAGCCCTGCAAATGCAGAGCTGGGTGCTGCGTGGATGCCACATCTGACTCCAGCGACTCCAGGAAAGACACGGGAGACATCTGCTCCAGCTTACAAACCAGGAAGGCGCTCATGACCATGGCCTCCCATGTCCATCAGGAAACCATGAGTGACCTTTGCCCCCCACTCTCCAAAGCCCTGCTTCACACCCTCTCCGTAACCATTACTTTGCTCAGTTAGGAACTCCACCCGGTTGTCCCACGCCCTTCTAAAGCCATCATCATCACTACTGGCCTTCAGGTGTGCGTGCAGTCAATGGCTGACCTCTCACACAGCGGTACCCATACAACAGAGATTCATGCTCCGTGCTGTTGGGGCCAACTTCTACTTCATGATAGTTGTACAGTATTCACCTCCCCAGTGATACATCTCCTCAGAGCGTACTCCCCAGCCAGGTAGAAGCCGACCTAGTTATCAAATCTCTGTAATTCCAGCGATTCCCACGGTGCAGGACTTGGCACCGGGGTTACCTGACTCAACTCTCACTTGTTAAGGAAGTCTGATGCCAGCCAGGAGGGCAGTGGTGTGAGAGGAGGGCAATCAAGCTTGCACCCCACCTTGATGAGCTGTGTTCACTTCAGAGTCACCAGGATGGTCAGGGCTCTAAAAAGGGGTGGCTCAGCAGGTAAGAGCACTGGCTGCTTTTCCAGAGAGCCCCAGTTAGTTTCCTAGCCCTGTGTCAGGTGACTCCCAACTGCCTGAAACTCCAGCACCAGGGGAATCCTCTCCAGGCTTCAGGCACCACATACCACATAGTGCGCATGCACACACACATGAATGCACACACACACATGCACAAACACACGCACAAACGCTGATGTGCATTTTCATGTGCACCAGGTCCATGGTTGTCATAGATGCACAGAGAGTGATCTGACCTTCCAAGCATTTCCCAACAGCAGATTCTCCTATCCAAGAGCTTCAGTGATGGGCTGGCTCTGAGGCAGGGGCACAGGAAGGGACAGAGCGGAATCTGGAACTGAGGCAATGGCCTGCAAAATCAACAAATAAAAGAAATCGGTTAGTAGAGGGGAAGACTGGAAACCCCAACACCCCGAGGTTGACTCCTATCAGAACATGCTTGAGAAAGTCATATAGTTCAAAAGACCCTACGGCCTCTGACACCAAATGCCCCATCTCACAGGTCCACGGAGCTTCAGACATTACTGGCTTGCCCAGCCTGTTTGCTCCTCGGAAGTGCATTTTTTTTTTTTGTTTTTTACAAAACCAATTTTCCTCTTCCATGGCACCACATGTCTCTGTCTAGTTCTTTGTTCTAGAACACCAAGAACATGGAAGTTCTTGCAGAAGCCCACAGAACCCAGTATCTCCGTCAGGCTCAGGACACCCAAGCAAAGAACATCACATAAAGCTGGGGCTCCTGGAAGAGACCCCTGGTTCAGTCGACATCTTACCGGTTGAAATGGCAGCTGAAGAGTCCTCTAGTATGTATCCCTGGGCTTTGCTGGGAGCCCAGCATAGCCGGGGGCAAAGCTGGTGGATTCCACTGGAAAGGGAGGTCCAGGGCCCAGTCTGGAGCCTCACACAGTCCATCTTCAGCAGAAACTCCCAGGGGGCCAGTTTGTACAGACTCGTCTGCTGCATTTTTTCTCCACTGTTTTGTTCTGCGAACACAATCATCCTTTAAATGAATGAAATCGTGACGTTGGTCTCAGAACTCGTTGTCAGTCAGAAGATGCACAATGAAACGTCAGGTTCTGCACAGGAATAGACTCCCTTGTGTCTAACATGTAACGCTCCTGCTGTGTTTGGCTGCCCACCACTTACGCAGCGTGAATGAATGATGGATGGAATCAGTTCAATGGTTGCTCTAGACCATATCCAGGGATGGAAGTTGAAATGGAATTGTCTTTGGTTGTTTATCGTTTCTTAATTAGAGACCTTTTTTGAATTAAAAAAAAATAAAGGTTTTTAGGTTGAGGGGCAAGCTTGAGGGTGCTCGGTCTTTTTTAATGACAGAATTATAGGTTATCAGTGTTGGAGGATCCTGGGATGGTTACAGCTTGTTGTCTTTGTTTGTATCTCATAGTACAGGCATCCTTTCCTGAGTGCATCACATGAAGATGGAAAGGACCCTCCCGTAAGGTCCCCAGTGAGGGAAGGACACACAAGAGATCCCTTCCTGGATACTCTCGCATAGGCACTAGTCCCAGCGTTGAGGGTTCCTGGAGATGTTTGGAGTTCATATGCTCCCCCTAATCCCAACCCATCAAATCTTGTGTCTTGCTGCATTGGGAGCCTGTAGTCCAAAGTGCCTTTATGGTCCTGTGGTTTCCATTTCTGCCTTAGGTGTTCTAACCCTATCTGAGGACACCTGTCTCTCAAGCTGCCTGAACTTATCTGTTTCAAAGGTTCCTTTCTCACGAAGATAAAAGCTATTGAAATCCTCAAGCGTTATGTGCATTGGGAGGTGGGGGGGGGGCGTCCATCTGCTTTTCAGATTGGAGTCTTCAATGTGATGTGCTAAGGTTAGTCAGGCTAGGCTGTGGGGGAAAAGCCAGAAAACAAAAGACATTCTATCCCTCGGACTGTCCTGGACTGTTGGCAAGCTGTCCCAAGTCCTACTTTCCCGATGACCCTTCCCTTTCCTTTTCCTCTTCCCTAGAGAGTTTTCCTGCTCCCCACTTCTCCCACCCTTGGCCACTCCGGTCATGTCTCCTCCATTTTTTGTCTCATTTTCTAAGATCCTCATCTACCCAGATTGTAGACCACCACCACCCTTGGGCTTTGTCTATGGGAATAAAATAGCCCCTTTCTTTAGTCCTCAGACTTTTTCAAATGATTTTTCCAAAACACCTCTAAGCAATTTTTGAAGTATAGGAGATTGCATCTTGTTGTTTATTCAACATGACTTTTTAAATGCTTTAGAGCAGCTGTGTTGGAATCATAGGATGGGGCAGAGTTCCCATGAACTCTTTCCCCTTCCCCTCATGCACACCTCCCCCCAGAGAGGACAATCCGCTGCAGCTGATGGATGCGAGCCGACATTGTCACCACCCAGAGCCATGTTCGTATTGTGCTTCACTCTTGTGTTGTACAATCTGTGAGTTTCAGAAGTTTTAAGCCAATCTCCATTTTTCCCCTTCATGGCCTCTGATGAGACTTTTCTTGATAACGATTGTGATTATGATGCTCATTGTGTGTGGTTAACTTCCTGGTCGACCTGGATTTGAAATTACCTAGGAGAACTTCTGTGTTAATTGGAGACTAACGATTGTGATTCTGATGCTCATTGTGGTGGTGTAACTTCCTGGTCGACCTGGATTTGAAATTACCTAGGAGATACTTCTGTGTTGTAATTGGAGACTAACGATTGTGATTTGATGCTCATTGTGGTGGGTTAACCTTCCTGGTCGACCGGATTTTGAAATTACCTAGGAGATACTTCTGGTAATGGCGGAGACTGTGCTTTTGCTCCCAGCCACCCAGACCTGGATAATCAATAGAAACTATACTAATTACAAAACTATTTCGCCAATGGCTCATGTGTATTCCTTCCAAACTAGTTTCTATTATTTTATATTTTACCACAAGGCTCATGGTTTGTTGCCTCTGCTCTCTTGAGTGGCTACATGGTGTCTCCTTGACTCTGTCTACTTCTTCTCTATATTTTCTGTTCGGATTTCCTGCCTGACTTACTCTGCCCTGCCATAGGCCAAAGCAGCTCTTCATTAACCAATGGTAATAAAACATATTCATGACATACAGAGGGGAACCCCACATCGCTTTTGGGCGTGTCTGTGACAGCGTTTTCCAGAGAGGCCCAATGAAGGCAGGATGGCCCACTCTGTAGTGTTTGTGTCCGCTGTCTCGTGGGCTAGACTCCAGGATTAGATGACAAGGGAATGCATGGACGCCACCATTCATGTCTCTCTGCTTCCTACTGCAGATGTGATATGACCAACATGCCTCACATGCCTTCCACACCACGACAAACTGCGTCTCTTGCTTCAAAACTTGAGCCAAATGATCCTTTCTTCCTTAAGTTGCTTTCTCATCCGGTGTTTTGCGTAGCAACAAGAACAGTACTTGATTTGAAGCATGACTGTCAGCTTACAGGATCAACCCAGGAGGCCAGCCTCTGGCCTTGTGTGTGAGGGACTGTCTAGACTAGGCTAACTCTGGACAAGCCTATGCGGATTATCTAGATTCAGTATAGCTCAAGTTGCAATAGGCCTTAATGATGGGGGGGGGGCACCATTCCCTAGGCCAGGGTCCTGGGCCGAATGCAAAGGAAAAAAAAGCAAGTTTTGGTGCTAGCCTTTCTCCCTCCCAGCTTCTGAGTGTGGATGAAGGTGACAGCATCCACAGTCCTAAAGCCATGACAGACCCACCCTCAAACTTTGAACCAAAATATACCCTCCCTTCCTTCTTTAGATGCTTTTGTTGGGTATTTTTTTTTGTCATAGCAACAAGACAAATGACCCATATACTCTCTGCTAAGGATAAAGCTAAGGAAGGAAATTTTTAAGCGGATCCCTGGACTCAGTTAACCATGAAGGAGTTTTGTTGTCTGATTTTAATGCCTTGGGTGAAGTACTCTTTCTACGTCTTGAGTCTCAGGTGGGGATTAAGGGTTGGGCCAAGGGTTTCAGAATCAGTGTGATGACCTTTGAACTCTATTCCATTCCCAGACATCAAACAGTGGAGGCAGGTGGAGACTCTCTAGACCTACATAGTATGAACAAGACCCTGACGGAGAAAGAAAAGACGGTCACCTTAAAACACCAGATTACACTGTCAGCATCCTCACCTGGGCACCGAAGCAGACATAGTCCATAACCGAGACCAGGTAAAACGAGCCGAACAAGTATAAAGAGTCACTGGAGCAGAATGAAGCTGGTCAGAGGTACCAGTGCACTCAGCGGTCAGAGGTACCGCTGCCACCACCACAATCCCATCAGCACCTCCAAAAGGAAAAGAGGTAGGGAATTATACAAAACTGAAGTTAAAGTGTATCTTAACCAGGTCTAATCCAGAATCTATAGTGTAACTGCCTGTGTGACCATTAGAGAAGCTTCTTCATTTGGGTCAGCTATTGGTAGGAACAGTCATAGGAGCACCAGCATCAAGCCCATCACAGCCCCTTTGCACTCGTTGACGATGAGGTCCTCCTTTCTGGTACCTACCATGGCCACCTAAGTATGGTGCCTACTATTTCCCTTCTCTGGGGTTATAGGTAAGTGAGGCTGGCCGGCGGAAGTGAATCACTTCCTGTGGGCACTGCTCTGCTCATGTGTGTAGCTATTTTTGACAGTGTATAAAATTCTAAATCCAACTCCAGGCGTGCGCTTTATTTGTTTAACAGGAACTTAATAAGCTACGCGGGAGTGGAGGCAGAAAATTGGGAAGGGCATGAAGTCAGTGCCGAGAAATGCAAGAGACACCCCTTGTTTTTTTGAAAGAAATAAATTCCAACAGCGGCACCATCTCGGCAACTGCTGCGGAGGAAAATGAGAAATCTCATTTGGAATCTACAGCGATGTGCCACTTCCTGCAGTAGAAACGAGTGTTTTTTTCTTTAAAGCGAGAGAGTGCTTCCGGGATCCTGCATCCCGGCAGCCAGCTTGATGGGAAACTCCTGTTCTTGGCAGAGCTGATTCCTTCTCTTCCTCGGCTGATGATGCCATTTGTGTTTGCTGCCTGTGAGTCAGCTAAGAAGAAAACGCTGTGATTTGTCCTCCCGCTACCAACTGAGACCTTAGAGAGTAGGTGTAATGGTCTGCCTGCAGCTGCCGCAAGACATGTCAGCGCACAGGCGCTAACTCACACAGAGTCATCTCCTTTTCTGGAGGCTGGGGGTCCTGATGGAGGTCTCCAACAGGGTTGGCTTCCTCTTGGGCTGAGTGTGGTTGTTAACTCTCCCAGACCACGTTCATGGCTGGTGGGTACCCACCTTCCTCCTGGACCGCTTCTGGATCTGTCTTCCCTCTGTGTTACTGTGTCCCAAATGTTCTCATCTTGAAAGAACTTCAGTCATACTGGACCAATGTTCACACTAACGATTTTCAATTTCTACTTAGTCATTTCATAAAAATCCCTTCCCACGGAGCTGGCAAGATGATCCCATGGCTAAAGTGCTTTCTGCATAAATGAGAGGACCTAAATTTGAATTCCCAGCACCCACTTAACCTAAGCACAGCTTTGTGTAAGTCTCTAACCCTACTGTTGAAGTGTAGAGCCAGGCAAAGCTCCCTCTGCCAACCAGGTTGCCAAAGAGTAGGCTTCTAGTTCCTCGGTGTCCTTGTTAAGGTTTTCATTGCTGTGCAGAGGACACTATGGACCATGGCAACTCTTATAAAGAAGCGTTTCATGGAGGGCAGTGGCTTACAGTTTCAAAGATTCGGTCCATTATCCCTATGGAGGGGAGTATGGAGCCATGCAGAAAGACTGGTGCCAGGGAAATAGCTGAGAGTCTACATCCTGCAGGCAATAGGAAATTGACTATACGAATTTCGACCTGAGCATATAAACCTCAAAGCCCACCCCTCAGTTGACACACTTCCTCTAGCAAGGCCACACCCACCTCCTAAAAGTGCCATGTCCCTATGGATCATGGGGGTCCAATTACATTGAAACTACCACACTGTGGGATGACTGTCTCGAAATCAAAATGGAGGATGATTGACAGCGGAGGACCCTGGACATCCTGGGTCTCCATGACACACATGTGTGTGTGTCCACATACTCATGAGCACATACACCACATACATTACACACACCACACACACAGAGGAGAGAGAGAGGAGAGAGAGAGAGAGAGAGAGAGAGAGAGAGGAGAGAGAGATAGAGAGGGAAAAGATAATAAGACTAAGAATGGCCACAGAGCACCCTCTAAGGGCATTGTGAGTTCACAGTCAAAACATCATAAAACCCACATGGTGATGGGACTTGCCCACAGTTCTCCCCTGAGATGGTCTAAAGAACAGGTCACAAATCTCCTTTGCAAAGGACCAGGCAGGTGGCGTTTCAGGCTTTGATGCGCATTGGGTCTCTTTGAACCCTCTCGGCTCTGACCACACGCAAGCCCTCAGGCAGCACGTACAGATGGATCGTGGCTGCAATGTTTAGTTATTCGCTTCAACACTGCGACAGACTATCTGACAGAAGCAAATTAAGGGAGGAGTTCATGCGGCTCCCAGTTTGCGGAGACGCAGTCCATCCTGACAGGGAAAGTGTGGAGAGAGGCCCCTGAGGGAGATGGCTGCTCACACTGCATGCACGCTCAGGAAATGGAGGCAGGTGAATGCTGGGGTACGATTCATTTTCTTCTTTTTTTCGGTTGGAGACGCACACCTCAGGCTGTAATATGGTGCTGTCCACCCCAGGGTGAGTCCTCCATCCTCAATTAAACCTTTCTGGACTCCCCCAGATCTGCCCAGAGGTGTATCTCCTAGGCGACTCCGAATCTAGCCAGGTTGACAAGGTTAACCCCATGACTGGGCTCCACTCAATCCCCTCGTGGGCTGTAAAATCTGTCTTTAATACATTTTTCACATGTCACAGAAATTCTTCTGCTGATTCTTTTCCGATCATTTTGAAATGTCAAGCCATTCTCAGCTCACAAGCCGGCAAAGGATTCTGTGGGTCAGATTTGGCCATCCGCTGCCGTTCTGAACCTATCCCTTGCTGCCCCAGGGAACCACATTCACCTGCGCCCTGTGCCCTTTACTTCTTTTAAGGCCCTGACTCATTCTTCAGTTCAGGCTAACCCACTTCCACAACGCAGCCTTAAGCCCTGTTTGCTGATTTCCATAAAAAGCCTTGATTCTTATGCATTATAAAAATCAGTGGCTGATTATTATAAATTATAATTTTATAATTATTATAAATTATAAAAAACCATGTGGCTGGTGGCACAGCTCCACCAGTGGCCACGTGGATGGTAGCATGGTTCTACCAGTGTCCACATGGCTGGTAGCATGGTTCCACCAGTGACTGCGTGGCTGGTGGCATGGCTTTACCAGTTGCCACGTGGCTGGTGGCATGGTTCCACTGGTGGCCATGTGGTTGGTACAATGGTTCCACCAACATATCTCTGAGTGTTTGCTCCCTCTTGATCAGTATTTCAGAAACAGGATTCTTCTAGCCATGGAGTGGAGAGTTAAAATTCTCTGAGTTCAGCAGGGTCAATGTTTGCTTTGAGAGGTGCCACGAGATGCCAATATCTCCCTTGCTAAGTAAGAAGTCAATGCCGTGAACTTCTAACTGAACATTCTCAATCCTTTTTTTCTTATTATTATTGCTGTTAGTGTGATAAAATATCCTGGCAAAGCTAAATTAAGGGAGAAAGAATTTATGTAGCATGCCCATCACTGTGAGAAAGTCAGGCAGGAAGAGCCTGGAGTAGCTAGTCACATTAACCCATAGGTAGCCATGTTACATAACTAGTCATATTAACCCATAGCTATCCATGTTACACCTATAACTAGTCACATTAACGCATAGCTAGCCATGTTACACCCATAATGAGTCACATTAATACATAACTAGTACAATGCATCCATAGCTAGTCAGTCACATTGCACCATAGCTAGTCAGTCACACTGCACCATAGCTAGTCAGTCACACTGCACCATAGCTAGTCAGTCAGTCACATTGCACCATAGTCAGTCAGTCACACTGCACCATAGCTAGTCAGTCACACTGCACCATAGCTAGTCAGTCACACTGCACCATAGCTAGTCAGTCACACTGCACCATAGCTAGTCAGTCACATTGCACCATAGCTAGTCAGTCACACTGCACCATAGCTAGTCAGTCACACTGCACCATAGCTAGTCAGTCACATTGCACCATAGCTAGTCAGTCACACTGCACCATAGCTAGTCAGTCACATTGCACCATAGTCAGTCAGTCACATTGCACCATAGCTAGTCAGTCACACTGCACCGTAGCTAGTCAGTCAGTCACACTGCACCATAGCTAGTCAGTCACACTGCACCATAGCTAGTTAGTCAGTCACACTGCACCATAGCTAGTCAGTCAGTCACACTGCACCATAGCTAGTCAGTCACACTGCACCATAGTAGTCAGTCAGTCACACTGCACCATAGCCAGTCAGTCACACTGCACCATAGCTAGTCAGTCACACTGCACCATAGCTAGTCAGTCACACTGCACCATAGCTAGTCAGTCACACTGCACCATAGCTAGTCAGTCACACTGCACCATAGCTAGTCAGTCACACTGCGCCATAGCTAGTCAGTCAGTCACACTGCACCATAGCTAGTCAGTCACACTGCACCATAGCTAGTCAGTCACACTGCACCATAGCTAGTCAGTCAGTCACACTGCACCATAGCTAGTCAGTCAGTCACACTGCACCATAGCTAGTCAGTCACACTGCACCATAGCTAGTCAGTCACACTGCACCATAGCTAGTCAGTCAGTCACACTGCACCATAGCTAGTCAGTCACACTGCGCCATAGCTAGTCAGTCACACTGCACCATAGCTAGTCAGTCAGTCACACTGCACCATAGCTAGTCAGTCAGTCACACTGCACCATAGCTAGTCAGTCAGTCACACTGCACCATAGCTAGTCAGTCACACTGCACCATAGCTAGTCAGTCACACTGCACCATAGCTAGTCAGTCAGTCACACTGCACCATAGCTAGTCAGTCACACTGCACCATAGCTTGTCAGTCACACTGCACCATAGCTAGTCAGTCAGTCACACTGCACCATAGCTAGTCAGTCACACTGCACCATAGCTAGTCAGTCACACTGCACCATAGCTAGTCAGTCACACTGCACCATAGCTAGTCAGTCACACTGCACCATAGCTAGTCAGTCAGTCACACTGCACCATAGCTAGTCAGTCAGTCACACTGCACCATAGCTAGTCAGTCACACTGCACCATAGCTAGTCAGTCACACTGCACCATAGCTAGTCAGTCACACTGCACCATAGCTAGTCAGTCACACTGCACCATAGCTAGTCAGTCACACTGCACCATAGCTAGTCAGTCACACTGCACCATAGCTAGTCAGTCACACTGCACCATAGCTAGTCAGTCACACTGCACCATAGCTAGTCAGTCACACTGCGCCATAGCTAGTCAGTCAGTCACACTGCACCATAGCTAGTCAGTCACACTGCGCCATAGCTAGTCAGTCACACTGCACCATAGCTAGTCAGTCAGTCACACTGCACCATAGCTAGTCAGTCAGTCACACTGCACCATAGCTAGTCAGTCACACTGCACCATAGCTAGTCAGTCACACTGCACCATAGCTAGTCAGTCAGTCACACTGCACCATAGCTAGTCAGTCACACTGCGCCATAGCTAGTCAGTCACACTGCACCATAGCTAGTCAGTCAGTCACACTGCACCATAGCTAGTCAGTCAGTCACACTGCACCATAGCTAGTCAGTCAGTCACACTGCACCATAGCTAGTCAGTCACACTGCACCATAGCTAGTCAGTCACACTGCACCATAGCTAGTCAGTCAGTCACACTGCACCATAGCTAGTCAGTCACACTGCACCATAGCTAGTCAGTCACACTGCACCATAGCTAGTCAGTCAGTCACACTGCACCATAGCTAGTCAGTCACACTGCACCATAGCTAGTCAGTCAGTCACACTGCACCATAGCTAGTCAGTCACACTGCACCATAGCTAGTCAGTCACACTGCACCATAGCTAGTCAGTCACACTGCACCATAGCTAGTCAGTCACACTGCACCATAGCTAGTCAGTCACACTGCACCATAGCTAGTCAGTCACACTGCGCCATAGCTAGTCAGTCAGTCACACTGCACCATAGCTAGTCAGTCACACTGCGCCATAGCTAGTCAGTCACACTGCACCATAGCTAGTCAGTCAGTCACACTGCACCATAGCTAGTCAGTCAGTCACACTGCACCATAGCTAGTCAGTCACACTGCACCATAGCTAGTCAGTCACACTGCACCATAGCTAGTCAGTCAGTCACACTGCACCATAGCTAGTCAGTCACACTGCGCCATAGCTAGTCAGTCACACTGCACCATAGCTAGTCAGTCAGTCACACTGCACCATAGCTAGTCAGTCAGTCACACTGCACCATAGCTAGTCAGTCAGTCACACTGCACCATAGCTAGTCAGTCACACTGCACCATAGCTAGTCAGTCACACTGCACCATAGCTAGTCAGTCACACTGCACCATAGCTAGTCAGTCAGTCACACTGCACCATAGCTAGTCAGTCACACTGCACCATAGCTTGTCAGTCACACTGCACCATAGCTAGTCAGTCAGTCACACTGCACCATAGCTAGTCAGTCACACTGCACCATAGCTAGTCAGTCACACTGCACCATAGCTAGTCAGTCACACTGCACCATAGCTAGTCAGTCACACTGCACCATAGCTAGTCAGTCAGTCACACTGCACCATAGCTAGTCAGTCAGTCACACTGCACCATAGCTAGTCAGTCACACTGCACCATAGCTAGTCAGTCACACTGCACCATAGCTAGTCAGTCACACTGCACCATAGCTAGTCAGTCACACTGCACCATAGCTAGTCAGTCACACTGCACCATAGCTAGTCAGTCACACTGCACCATAGCTAGTCAGTCACACTGCACCATAGCTAGTCAGTCACACTGCGCCATAGCTAGTCAGTCAGTCACACTGCACCATAGCTAGTCAGTCACACTGCGCCATAGCTAGTCAGTCACACTGCACCATAGCTAGTCAGTCAGTCACACTGCACCATAGCTAGTCAGTCAGTCACACTGCACCATAGCTAGTCAGTCACACTGCACCATAGCTAGTCAGTCACACTGCACCATAGCTAGTCAGTCAGTCACACTGCACCATAGCTAGTCAGTCACACTGCACCATAGCTAGTCAGTCACACTGCACCATAGCTAGTCAGTCAGTCACACTGCACCATAGCTAGTCAGTCAGTCACACTGCACCATAGCTAGTCAGTCAGTCACACTGCACCATAGCTAGTCAGTCACACTGCACCATAGCTAGTCAGTCACACTGCACCATAGCTAGTCAGTCAGTCACACTGCACCATAGCTAGTCAGTCACACTGCACCATAGCTTGTCAGTCACACTGCACCATAGCTAGTCAGTCAGTCACACTGCACCATAGCTAGTCAGTCACACTGCACCATAGCTAGTCAGTCACACTGCACCATAGCTAGTCAGTCACACTGCGCCATAGCTAGTCAGTCACACTGCACCATAGCTAGTCAGTCAGTCACACTGCACCATAGCTAGTCAGTCAGTCACACTGCACCATAGCTAGTCAGTCACACTGCACCATAGCTAGTCAGTCACACTGCACCATAGCTAGTCAGTCACACTGCACCATAGCTAGTCAGTCACACTGCACCATAGCTAGTCAGTCACACTGCACCATATCCGGGAGCAGAGAGCAGTGAATGGACGCACGAAGGCTCGTGCGTGGCTCACCATCTCTACCTCTTGCAGTCCTGGCTACCCTTGCCCAGGGAATGGTGTTGCCCACAGTGGGTGAGTCTTCCGACCTCAGTTATGATCAAGACTCTCCCCCATGGACGTGCCTGGGGCAACTGATCTAGACGACCCCTCACTGACGCTCTTTTCCAAGGCGATTTTCGACTGTGCCAAGTTGCTCTTTAAAAGCAACCATCGCACGCCCTCCTTGGCCTTCTTCTCTCCCAGCCTCGGGCCTCTGGTCCCCCGCTCCGGTCATTTCATGCCCCATAACACACCACTCATTCACCAGTTTTAAGCACCCAGGCGTGCTCAGACTGAGCAAGTGTTGAAGCCCCCAGGAGGGCAATGCGGCTGTGTTTTAAAACGACGTTCTTCAGCTCCCTGCTCTGTGCTTATGGCCACTCAGCCCTCTCCATGAAAGAAAGCGATTGTGGAAATACGTAGATGTGAAGTGGTGGTACAGATTAACATGCCATGAACTCTGCCTGCCCTGTCCCCAAGCTGGGACCTGAGCCCTGCTCAGAGATGGCTTTAAAGTCCTGCTCTTCGGTGGAAACCTGGGGACCATGGAGACAACAGATACGTGGAAAGCTGGTGCGACTTCTGAGTGTGCCATGACCCCAGACTTCCAGATGGTGTGAGCCATTGGTAGTGCCCTGAAGGAGACAGATCTTGCCAGCAGCATCACTATCATCTCTTACTTTTTCTATAAGATTTATTTACTGTGCATGAATGTTTTTGCAGCATTATGTAAGTGTAGCACATGCATGCAGTTCCTGCGGAGGCCAGAAGATGGAGCCCGATCCCCTGGAACTGGCGTATGGATAGTTATGAACTGTCCTGGGAGTGCTGGGAACAGCAAGCATGAGTGCGTGCGTGCGTGCGTGCGTGCGTGCGTGCGTGCGTGCGTGCGTGCGTGGCCACCGAGCCATCCCTCCAGCTCCGCCACTGACTTCGTTAGACTAACAAGAGACTAATAATGTTCAGTGGTGCTCTCCCCAGAAGAGGAAATTCTTGATGAAGACTCTCTTAGATTTGAGTTGCCATCTCCATGGAAGTATGGACTGGGTTGAGATGTCTGGTGAGATATGTTTCTTAGAGACCTGTCTCCAAATATGGCCACACTGGACTTCAGCATGTGTGTCTGGGAAAGATATATTTAACATTCAGCCCCCATCTCAGGTATGCAAAGCCCTCTCCTGGACTCCTTACAGCACTGACAGATTGGTCCTGTTATTATTCTCCTATTCCTTGGAGGAGATGTGCCCTAGCTGTTGCTGCAGTAGATGACAGAGGAGCTACTGCACCTCACTGTGGTTAGAATGGGCGCTACCAGGGACATAAAAATGAATAAGCACTGGTGAGCATTCAGAGAAAGGGAAACCCTTGCACGCTGGTGGTGGGATGGTATGGGAAGTCCTTATGTATATGTGTTGCTTTTATTTGTTAATGAATAAAGCTGTTTCAGCCAGTGGTTTAGCAGAATAGAGCTAGGCAGGAAAACTAAACTGAATGCTGGGAGAAAGAAGGCAGAGTCAGGGAGAAGCTATGTAGCTGCCACAGAAGAAAGACGCCTCGGCTGGAGCCCACCCAAACTTTGCTGGTAGGCCACTCTGCCGGATACTATGGCTACTATACCAGTAGGCTGAAGATGGGTGCCCACAATGTTACAGAAGAACTTTGGGTGACTGCCCAGGCAGTGAGAGGTCTCTGTTAATTCTAGAGTTTTGGAAGTTGCTTACAATGCACTTCCTGTTTACTTAGGTAATATCCATCTGGATTCTCTGATGGAGTTGAAGGCAGAAAGTTATAGTTTTCTTTAGTTATGATAAAAGATAAAGTAGATAAAAAATATTGTAACTATAATTCTTGCCTGATACCTGTTTTGTTATATGTAATTTTACTATGTTTAAGTTAAAACCATCCTTTTTATTTAAACAGAAAAGGGGAAATGGTGTGGGAAGTCCTTCTGTATATGTGTTGTTGCTCTTATTGGTTAATGAATAAAGCTGCTTTTGGCCAGTGGCTTAACAGAGTAAATACAGGTGGGAAATTCAAACAGAGGTGTAGAGAGAGAACAGAGTCAGTAAGAAGCCATGTTGCCGCCAGAGGAGAAAGATGCAAGCAGCCAGCTGAAACTTTGCTGGTAGGCCAAGGACCTTGTGTTGATGCACAGGATAATAGAGATGGGTTAGTTTAGAAGAGCTAGCTAGCAATACACATAAGCTTTTGGCCAAGCAGTGTTTTCATTAATATAGTTTCCGATGATTATCCCTGTGCATCCAGGAACAAATGGGTACCCTCCAGCAACAGTGGGATGCCAGTTAAAACAGCTATTGTGGAGAACAACCTGGTGGGTGCTGTGGAATATTCCTTTACACTGTGTGAGTGCATGTCACTGCGATTGGCTTAATAAAGAAGCTGACTGGCCAGTAGCTGAACAGAATAAGGTTAGGCAGGAGAGTCAGACTAGGAGGACGCTGGGAGGAGGAAGGGCGGTGTCAGAGGGAGCAGGAGATGAACATGCCGCGCTAATAAAGGTGCTAATAAAGGCAGAGTGTAAATGAGGAATATGAGTTAGCTTAAAATGTAAGATCTAGTTAGCAATAAGCCTGAACTATTGGCCGAGCATTTACAGTTAACATAAAGACTAAAAATTCCACCTTCAGGCAGTGGGGAGAGGGGAGGTCCAAGGATGGTTAAAAAATAGAACTACCACTTGGTGCTACCGGGGATTCATCTAAAGAACTTGAAGCTAGTTTGTCAAAAAAGACAGCTGCTCCTCCAGGTTCCCTGCAGTGCTGGTCACAATAGCCAAGGTGTGGAACCCATTGGGGTGACTCACAAACTGATGAATGGCATGTCTATGCATATCCCATCGCAAACATGGAGTCCTGCTGACTGTCAGCATGGATGAATCCGAAAGATGTTGTGTCCAGTGAAACCGGACATAGGCAGGAAGGCAGATACTGCAAGCTGTCACTTCCGTGAGGACTCTAGAAGAGCTAATCTCACAGCAGTGCAGAGCAGTGCAGGTTCCTAATGGTGACCCTGAAGGGGTGGTGGGGACTGGTCAGCAAGCACAAAGGTGGCAGCTGGACAGCAGCTGGACACCCCGTAGCGCAGAGAGGTAACAGAAGCAAATAATATAGGATTCGTATTTGAAAATAACTGGAAAATTCTGAATGTTTGAGATATGTGTATGCTAATTACCCTGATTTGCTCTTGACATACAGGGTGCCATATCAAAGCATAATAACTGTGCCTCGTTAATACAAACAATTGCACGCTGGTTAGAAATAAACTGAGCCAGGCACAGCGGCTCACACTAGTAATCTCAGCACTTGGGAGGTTGAGGTAGGAGGATCACTGAGAGTTGGAGCCCACAGTGGGCTCCACAGGGAGTGGGAGCCCAGCCTGGGTTACCAAGCAAGACCTTATGACAAACACAGCAAGAAGAACCAAGTGTAGATTTGGGGTTGGGAATATGGCTCAGTGGTGGTCACTTGCCTGATACCCATGAAGCCTTAAGTTAATTCCCAGCAGTCCCTGTTGTCCCCTACACACGTAAACCTCCCCAGTAGCTGCAGTTCCAGGAGAGGAGACAAACAAGAAAGAAACAAAAAATTTACCAAGATGCTGCCCAGGTAACTTCATTTCCTTCTGGGCTCAGCTTCACATTGGTTTTTTTTAAATAATCTGGTGTGTCGGTCCAGCTAAAAAACTATTCTCTAGCCCTTCTCTCAGTTTCTCAGATGGGAGCTTCCTAATTTCCACCAAAGTGCTGTCCTGGGTCTTTGCGGACTCCCTGGGCAGAATGTAACCTAAGCTCTGTACCGGGTGCCCTTCACATCACCAACGCCAAAGCAACCTGGGTGTGTGGGCAGGACCGGAGGATATAAGGGTGGGGAAATGTAAAATAAAAACATACAAGAGAATTCTCTAGATGGTGGTGAACGTTAGCACTCACACCACCTCACTGCATGGCTCTCCCTCACCCGCCCACTGGCTTGTTGCTCTGAACGGGTGTGGGGGGAGTAAGCGCCTAAGAGGGAAAGCCACGGTTGGGAGCAGTCATTACAAATTTGACATTTCTAAACTGGGCTTGACAGAGCAACTTTGAAAATATTTATCTATCAGAAAATAGTTTCAGCCGTGGGCAATTTGGTGTGAAATGTTTAGCTGATGGAAAAAACATAACTCAGGGTGACTGGCTTTAATGTAAGATGTTCTCAAAGGCCACCCAACTGCCAGCGCTTCCAACAACCTGGAAAATTTAGAGCAGCCTGGAAAAATAGCAGGGGCCTGGGGAAGCAGCCAGGGCACAGTATGGGGTCAGATAATGTACGTGCTTTAGAGACATGGATGAAGTTAATATTAGATTATAAGCAAAATGCAGGCTGTATTTTAAATAGGTTCTCTCTGCCAGCGCCTTCTCTGAAAGCCAGCCGCATCTTCCAAAATGAGAGGTCCTGCCATAAGTCTGTTCAGTCTGTCCCTCTAACATTTCTGGACAAAAGTCTGTGTGCCCCTCCAGCATGGCCATGCAACAGGGAAGGATTGCCTGGGGTACTGGCCTGCCTCTAGGTATTTTTGTTTGGTTTCTGGTCCCAAGGCAATCTTTGCCATGTTTTAGAATGTGTCTGGTTTGAGAGCTGGTGGGTGGACACAGCACTCCACAGCTGCCTATGCACCCTTACCCTTCTGGGCAGCTCCACTGGCCACTGGAAGTCTACTTCCTGCTGCACAGCTGCTTTGTTGCTTCTTCCTCTGCAGGGCTGCTGGTCTAAACCACTTGACATTTGGAGATCATCTCATCTGCCACTTTCACCAGCTACTTCCCAGAAACAGTTCTCTTCTAGAACTTTCTCATGGATACAGTCCTTTCTATTACTGCCTTCTTACCAAAATCGAACACAGCAAGCCACTTAAGAACAAGAAAAAAAATATCAGCAGGAAAGGAAGCCATGAGCTCAGGCTTTCAACACTCAGACTGTTCTGGTACTATCTGCCCCTCGTCTAATCCCACCAGCTTCACACAGGGCTGTTAGTCACTGCCTGGTCAAAAGCTCACCTACCTATTGCTGTTGCTTTTGGAGTCGCCTCCCAAACTACAGAATGGTCCGTGACACCCTGACATCTTCCCCTTACCGTTGGTGTTTCCCAGAACCACGCTGTGTTCTCTATTTACACCCCACTTAAGCAGGTTCTGCTCAGAGGACCCCCAGACTTGGGAACATTACATGCAGGAATGTTATCCCAAAAGCTCTCATACCTTCCCCTGTTAATTGTCCCCCAAGTCTGCCAGGACCACTGTTTCCCTATTCAGCCCACCAAAGTGCCCCACTAGGCTGCCATGCCTACTGTAGCCCTGAGTCTGCACACGTCTGTAATTGCCTGTTTCCATACCTGCTTGCTGTGAGACCCCTGGAGGGCAAAGGCTATGTCTTATGCCCTATTGTATCCTCACGGTCCTGCTCTGTGTTGAACACATAAGGGTTGAACAAATGCTTGGTGAATCCATTAATACAGTCCCAAGAATCAACATTTAGGTTAAGCCATGTGAAAAGACAGGTATGTGGGCGTTTTAAATATACAAAACTGGCAACTACTTTAGTCTAGTTAATAAACAAATCTCACAGGAAAATGACCCCAAAGTTACCTCTAAAAGATGCCGGGGAGGAGGTGAACCCCAGGAGGAGAAGCAGAAGGGCTTTCAGAAGACAACTAGGTGAAAGCAAGGAGGGTTTGGGAAAAGACTGAACAGGCATTTCCAATCAATTCTATGCCGACAATTTTTCCTGGTCTCCCAAATATTGCCCTCAGCCTTCCAAACCATCTGGAAAATTCCTTCTCTGGATGAAGCATGATCCTGCCAAGTGTGAACTCTGAACCCTCTGACAATCACACTGAAGCTGTCAAACCCTGGGGCACTTTAAGAGGGGGAGAAAACCTACCTGACAAAAAAATAATGGTCTTACTCATTTTTCAGAGAACTCCATAATCTCGGGATTAAGTGCCAGATACACAGTGCACTTGAATGTTCAGCACACGAGAATGTTCAGAAAACCCAGCTTCCAGGAAGAAAACAGAGCTCATGATCAGGGAGGAAAAAAAGTGAAATGGCTTCATTTGCGCTGATGTTGAGAACTGTTACTCTTGTCACCAGTAACTGGGATTATGAGGCTAAAAATAGAAAGACCCTGACAGCTTCCGCCTCCCTTTAACAAACACAGCATGGGTTAACAAGCCATGACTCAATCCACCACCTCGGTCTGATGGCAGGAAAGTTGTCCCTGTGTGGCTGGGTGATGAAGTGGTACAGTCTGTATGAAGAAGTCTTTGGAGGTCAGATGAGACAATTTTGAAAATATATTGAATAGAAAATCATCTCCAAAATGCCCTGTAGTTCATGGCATTGGGGCAAAGGAGTACATTTGGGCGTCGATCCCACGTTAGAGAGATGCATCTCAAGTGTAGGACGGGGTTCCACAGAGTACTTTCACAACTCAGGCGCTCAGAAGCAGCACTCAGAGTCAGCTGGGAAGTCCAAAGTGGCTATTTCTCAAACATCACAAGTGCTTGGACCTAGGTTCCAGAGATGCAGATTGCAGAGGAGGAAGGACCCGGCACCCCAGGTCCCAGAGATGCAGATGCAGAGGAGAAAGGACCGGGCACCCAGGACTTTACTCCTTGACAAGAGCTGAGACAGAAACAGCATCTTTGAAGCCAAGTAGAAGTCCAGGCACCCTGTGAGGAGATGAGGAGCAACCATGGTGGTGCCATCGTTGTGGGGAAGACGCTGTCCACCCAGAGTGGAGATCAAGGTGGCAGGTGACAGAGGGTTGGACAGTCTCAGAAGACACCACAGAGCACAGAGGCTGAGCGATGTTCGTGTATTCCTGTGAGAGAGCGGCATTTCAGAGAGCAAAAGTTTTACCGCTTAAACTCCTGGTGAAGAGAGTAATGTAATTAGGGATGTGAAATTTCTTGTTGTTCTTAATGTGGTTGAAAGTCCACTAAGAAATGATAGCTTTGTCTGACTTAGACACAGTTATAGAATACTGTTTATTATTTTGTTGTTTTCTGTGGTGTTGGCAACCAAACCAAGTATATGCCAGGCAAGTGCCCTACCACTGAGTTATTCTGTTTTGTCTCACAGGAGTGCTGTCCTTTTATGGAAAAATTTATCTCATTTACTTTTATTGCTATGTTCAGGGTTAATTCTGATGTTTTCTTTTTTTTTAATTTTTCAGAACCAAAAGAAGTCAATTAAATGAAGTATTTATTATACAGTGAAGAATCTTCTCAGAGTAGATGCAGCTGAGGACCCAGCACACGGGTAACAACATGGACGTGACCTTCCCCTGGGAGGATCTGCTCTAGCGCTCCCCTGTCACTGATTCTCCCCCAAGAGTTGCCATTATCCTGACTTCTTGGTCCATGAACATTTTTGTGTCTCTTTTTGAAACATTATACATCTGTAATCCCATGCAAGTGTATGTTTTTGTGTCCAACCAACTTTTTTTCCCCAGTAATAGGCTTGAGAGATTTGGTGCTGTCATTGCCTGTGGTTGTGGTTTGACCCTTCTTCTGATGCACAGGAGTGCATTGTGTGGCATCTGAGCACTTGCCCCTTGAGCTATCAGAGTCAAGGCTAGTGTGAGCTCGGCTAAACTTGTTCTTTTACGAATATGGGTACACATTCCTGCTTGGCACACAGCCCGGGGAGTGGAATCTTTAGAAGACAGACTTGTGGACCGTTGAGTTCAGCAGATTCTTCCGTAGGAATGGCACAGGTTTGCATTCCCACCAGCAATTGGAAAGTCAGCATAATTTACATTAATAAACTCTGGTATGTTTCCTCATGAAACATACATTGAATGAACACTCTCTGGTATCAAATGACCCTGCCTGGAGACGTAGATGTGAAACATTTTTGCCATTTCCTGAGAACAAAACTGTGTTAGCCACACTGTTTATTAAAGGGACAGGGGTCAGAAAACTGGCAAATCTGATAAGACTCAAGTCCTCTCTCCAAGAGAGATGAATAATGTAAAATAAAGGTTAATACATGGCACGAAATAACAGTTTGATCGTTACCAAGCCCAAGCCAGATGGAAGGAAAGCCAGATGGTTCCAGGAAGCTGGGGCTCTTGTTTTGAATTCAGCTGGCCAAAGTCTGGGTAAAACTGAACATGTCAACTCACAGGCCAAGCAGAAAACAATGCTCACTTATCTCTTGTGGCAAAGATTTTCCTGGGACACATCCGGAGGAGCATGCTGGCACTGAAAAAACTGGTAAGAAAAAACCGTAAAGGCTTTTCTTAGTTTCTTCACACAGCCGTCAGCATTCAGCACCGTTAGCTTTCAGCAGTGTGCGGGGAAAATTGGAAATGACCAAACTAGCTGTGGTGCTAGAAAAAGGCAGAATCTTTCTAAGCATGCTGGAAAAGTCAAGAAAATCATAGAGAGGAGAGGGACCCCCATTCCTAGACAGTAATGCTTCTCTGCAGGTTTGGAAAGGGATGCAGCGTAAGAGCACAGTCCACTCAAGGGCACAAAGTATTTCCTGGCCATACCCAGTCCCTGCGAACCTCCTTCCTAATGCTGAAAATCCCATTTATGGAGTCACCCTCAGCCTCTCTCCGCCTCTGTCCATGCTCACCGGTGTCTCAGATTTCAATGCCAATGCCCCCTAGGAGGACACGTGACACTCCCAGGGTGTAGCCGAGACTCTGGCTCTCTAATAGCTATGCATCCTGGCACTACCAGATCTATAAGAACACATTATTGAGTGTTATCCATTGCTGATATTTATTTTACAAACTCAAAGGGTCTGGGGCCAAAGATGGCTCCACAGGCACAGGCTGTTCTCACAACGCCTGACAACTTGAGTTCCATTTCGGGAGCCCATAGAAGAACCAACTTGCACAACTTGTCCGCTACCTACAAACCTACACACAGACACACACACCACACACACCAATTTCTGTTGCTGGATTAAAAAATAAACTAGAGGGAGAGAAAGGGGTTTGTTTATCTCACAGTTCCGAATGATAGTCCATTGGTTGTGGGGGAGGTCGAGGCCGTAGGAGATTTGGAGCAGCTCACCTCATCATAACACATTCCACAGTCAAGAGCAGAAAGAAATGAATGAATGCATGCATGATTATTTCCTCAGCCCTCTCTTCACTTCCACGGCCCAGGATCTCTTGCGTAGGGAATGGTGATGCTCCTATGGACGGGTTCTCCACACATTGATTATCTATCAATATATTTTCCCACAGATGACCCCACGGCCGACCTGGTCTAGACAGCACCTCTTGTGAGAGACCTCTCCCAGGCCATTCTAGAGTGTGTCAAGTTGACAGAACTAGCCGCACAAGTGCGGTCGCTGAGAGTTTGGGGGAACTGTTGATCCGCAGTTGTAGTGGCATCGTGACTGGGTGTCCCTGAACCAGCGTTCAGAAAGGTCTTCCCTATCAAGAGGCAAGTTTGGAAGTGCCCAGGACCGCGCAGCTCAAGTGTCTGCCTACAAAGGTACACTGGTGAGTTCCACCCTAGACGAGTAGGAAAGAGGTGGACGAATCTCCACAGCTCTGGAAATGAACTCTGCGTACAGGACACTTGGCAGTGCTGGGCATTCAGTGTTTGGACGTCAAGCTCTGGAAAGACAGACTGTGTTTCCGCGCACTGCCACAGTTTCAGACCAGGCCTATATTTATCCTATTAGTTCTGTCCCTCTGGAGAACCCTGACTAATACACATGCCCTTCGGGATTCACCTGCAAGACCTATAGAAAAAAGACTGCTCTCTTCCAGAAGTCACAGTAAAAAGGAAAAAAGACAACAGAAAGTATGATTCAAATTAGTGCATCTTAAAAAAAAAAAAACCAAATGAGGCGATAGCTCAGTGGATAAAAGTGTTTTTCTCGCAACCTGAGGATCTGAGCTTAGGACCCTGAAGAAAGCAGATGTGAATAGCAAACATCTGTAAACCCAGCTTCTGTATGTGAGTATAGGAGGCAGAGACAGGAGAATCCTACACCAGCTAGTCTGGTGTAGACAGTGGCAGGCAAGAGACCCTGTCTCAAACAAGCAAAAAGGTGAGACCTGATACCCAAGGTTGTCCTATGACCTAACTTATGGACATTTGCACTCACGCTCCTGAACGCAATAAAATGCAATAATAATGCAGAAGAACAACAACCCAGAAGCCTACTTTATGAAGTTTGGGGAGTGGTCTACTTTGCGTTCTGTTCCTGTGCTGAAAACATTTTCCCCAAGAACGACTTAGCGGAGGAATGGGTTTTGTTTGGCTCATACTTCCAGGTAATAGCCACAGTTGGGGAAAGGAACCCAATCAGGAACTGAAAGCAGGAGTCATGAGAGGATGCTGTTTGCTGATTTGTTCCAAATCTTACCGCATTGTTGCAAAACTTACTAGATTTCTGTTGCTGTTTTGTCTTCTTGTTTCTTGTGACAAGGTTTCTCTGTGTGGCCCTAGCTCTTGGGACTCACTCTGTAGACCAGGCTGGCCTCAAACTCAAATATATCTGCTGCTGCCTCCCAAGCGCTGGAATTAATGGTGTGTGCCACCAACCACCATGACTGGCCTTAACCAGATTTTCTACATCCTAGACCACCTGCCTGGGAAATGCTTTACTCCACATCTTCATCCTTCAATTAACAATCAAGACAATTGCCCACAGACATTATTGGTCTGATCCAGGTGATCTCTTAATTGAGACTCATTCTCAGGTGACACTAGGGGGTGTCAAATTGGCAGATTTTATTGGAAGGTATAAATTTATGGAACCTTTCACAGGTAAAAATGATTTCCCCCGCCTCTCTCTCCCTCTTCACACACACACACACACACACACACACACACACACACACAGAGAGAGAGAGAGAGAGAGAGAGAGAGAGAGAGAACAAAACTAGAGCGTTACATTAGTGAATTCTGCACAGACATTCTGCTTTTCCAGGTACATTATTACTCCACTATATTAATGAACTCTTCAGGACACAATTTTTTTTAGCCTACTCCACACCAGGATCTGTTGCAGATAGACAAACAAAGTCCCAGTCCTCACTGGCTTTCCTCATTGGGAAGTCAGGCAGATGGAAGGAGAGAAGACCGGAATAGCTCAGCGACACCCGAGGCACTGCCCAGCTGAGCATCTAGTACTGACCAAATCCCCCAGGCCTGGAGTCTTGGACAGGCTGATCTGCTGACCGATCAGTGAGGCTGCCAGCATGGGCACTGTTTAAGGCAAGCAGCTCATTTTAGTTGGTACTATGGTTGGTTTCAGTATCAGCTTACCGAAAGTAGAATCGCCTGTGTAGGGGCCTCACCTGAAGAACTCTCCTGGTTGCCTTGATTGATGTGGGAAGATTGTCCTGGGTGTGAGCAGCACCTTCTGGAATCAGACAGATTTTTTTTAATGTGTGGCAGAAAATGGCTCATCCTTCGCTCAGTTGGCCTTCCCTCTTGCCACCAAGTTGATCTGGTGTTGCTGAGGTTGATGGCAATGGTGATGGTGATGATGATGGTGGTGGTGATTATGTTGATGTTGATAATGGTGGATGGTTATAACAGTGATGATGATGGTGGTGATGGTTATGATCATGATCCTGGTGATGATGATGATGCTGGTGATGATGCTGGCACATGGTGATGGTGCTGCTGATGGTGCTGGTGATGCTGGTTATGACTCATGCCTGTTGGTTATGATGCTGCTCCTGGTGCTGGTGGTGGTGCTGTGCTGCTGGTGCGGGTGTAGCTGCTGGCAATGATGTTGCTTCTGCTGCGGATGCTGATGGTGCTGCTTCTGCCTGCATGCTGGTTCTGCTGCTGGTGTGTCCTGGTGATGGTGCTGCTGATGGTTATGCATGATGGTAGTGGTGATGATGGTGATGATTCCTTCCCTGACAGCAGTACCACGCATCTCCAGGCTTCCATTGTAGACTACAGGAACTTCCACTTTTTCAGTTATAGATTGGAATTTCAGAGGCACCCAGCCTTCTGGACAAAATGATTACTGGGGTTTGGGTCCTCCCTGGAGTGACAACCACTGTGGGACTACTCCAACTGCTGAGGCATCTAGGCTCCAGGATCAAGGAACTGCTGGTTTCTCAGCCTCCCAGGTATAAGGCCACTGTTGTTCTTATTTTAATGCAAGTTGACTTAATAAGGTCTACACCACAACCACACACACACACACACACACACACACCTCACTGATTCTGTCTTTCTAGAGCTGGCCAAGTTTGGGTTTTGCATCCCCTTTCTAGCATCTAACGCCAGTATCCCATCTTCCTAGGAGACCTCCCCCTTCCATGATTACTGAGATGGCAGAGGATGCTATTGTGTGAAGAAGATGGTGTTTGTGGGAGGAGAAAGGAGGCCAGAACTGGTCCTTAAAGCACATAGGCACTTAGAGGGATTTAAGTCCGACTTGGTTTAAGACTCCAGAAGTCTCCTGCCCTAGTCAGCCAGAGACCGCAAAGGGAGGAGAGGAGGCCATGCTGCTGACATCAGATTGGTTGCTTGGTGGCCAGGAGACCTAAGGCCTTGGGGATCACAGCAGTGACCCTCAACCTCATCTACTAAGATGATGGAAGTTGGGTCCATGCTGAGTCCTGGGGATAGGAACATTCTGCTCTGGAACGCTGATGACGAGCAGGTGCGGGCAGCTCTGCTTTCTAGTCAAGAGCACCAATGGGACAAGGTAGAGAAAGCCGTGCAGAATGGCTGTGGAGTACGGAGGGAGTGAGGGTCGGAACGAGTGTGCTGGTGAGACCGTGACTCTGTACTCATCTTGTAGGGCAAGACACACAGTGGAAATCACTTGGTAGCAGTAGATGTGACCTAGTTTGCATTTTAGAAGTGCCACTAGCTTTAGAGTGAGGCAGGAACTAGGAGGGGACACGGGTTCAGAAAGGCACTCTAGGGACATTTGCAGAGGTCCCAATAGGCGTGAGTGCCTACACACCTTGGTAGGCTTCGGAAGAGCACATGAGGAGCACGTAAGAACAGTATGAAACCGGGTATGGTGGCACACACCTTAAATCCCAGCACACGGCAGCAGAAGCCAGGTGGATCTCTGTGAGTTCGAGGCCAGCAAGTTCTGTAGCAAGTTCCAGGGTCTGCCAGGGGTACCTAAGGAGACCCTGTCTCAAAATATAAACAAAACAAAGAAACTAAATAATATGAATGGTTGAGTTGTTGCTGTGATGGAGGTCAAAGCAGAGAGAGACCCCCCCCTCCTTCCACACGTCATGGACAGAGAGGAATGGCTAGGTAGCCCACATGCGTCTAAATGTCACAGGTGTGTGCTGTGCCCAGCCCAAAGGCTCTGGGTGGGGCAGGGGATCAGGAATACCCACAAGTTGAGGAAGTGAAGTGGCTCTCTGTTGAGCAAAATACTAACAAAATAAAATAATAAAGGATCGTGATCTAGTTACCCGATACCTGAAGAATGAGAGAGCTCAGAAAAGGTTAATGTGGGTGTGACTTTTCACTTTCTAAGTTTCGCTTGCCTATGGCCATCTCAGATTCCCACAGTGAACATGAACGATTTTTTTTAAAAATCAATACAAAGCTATTTTTGAAGGGAAATGTGCGGGTCGTCAGTGAAAAAAAGTAAGGTACTAGAAAGTGGGTGAGAAGTTGGGGTGTGAAGGTAGTGGGGAGCCCGGGGGCCACAGGGGAACCAACTTGAGGACACACACTCGTCACGGACACTCAGCTTCCCTGATCCACCTTGGCATCATACCCTCGTGTCTCTGTGTGGCTGTTTCTGAAACAACACGCCGTGCTCACAATCGAGATACGCTTCTGCATGGTTAACACAGATTGTCCCTTGAGGGCACATATCTCTGGGCTCGTTCTAATTGTCAGCTTGACACAATCTGGACCCACAATCTAGAGGTGCCAGTGGAGGGATTGTCTAGATCAGCTCAGCCCGTGGCTTGTCTGCGGAGCAATTGTCTTCATTACTGGTGTGAGAAAACCCAGCCCACTACAGGCGGCCCTGGCTTGGAGCTCTGGACTACATATAACAGAGAGAATTAGTTCAGTCCTGGGAATGCATGCATTAGTTCTTTCTGATCTTGAATATATATGTGACTAGTTGCTTCAAATCCCTGCCTTGATTCCCCCCAAAAGATGGGCAGTTACCTGGGATGCCAACCCTTTGTCCACTGACGTTCCTACTTTGTTGCATAGCTCATCATAGCAAACGCAGATCAACTAGAACTGCACGTCTGTGCGGAAGTTCCTAGACTAGGTGGTGCCATCCCAGGACTTCAGTCCTGGACTGAGTACCGGCAGGCATGGCCCGCTTCCTGCCTGTGGACACAGTGTGACTGGCAGCCTCAAGTTCCTGCCTCCAGGACTTCTCTACCGTGGTTGTCAACATTCATACTGTGAGCCAAATAAAACCTTCCTTCCTTGAGTCGTCCTGTCAGGCATTTTATCACAGTGAGGAGCACTGTGATCAATCTAATGACCCTGCCTCAGCTCATTGTTCACTCCGTCTGCTACTAATACACACTAGACAGTATCCACATTCATGGTGGGCTGAGAGGAGACAGACATGGCACCTTTGGGAGGAGAGACAAAGCGTCTTGCCGCCAGCCTGGCCACCTTCATAGCAACCAAGTGTTCTTTGACTGTCAGTGTAGAAACGGAAACCTGGGCACAGCTCAGTCCTAAATCTCAAAGCAGAGAGGTGGCCTTAGTCATGGTGCTGCATCACATTCTGCAAGGCAACTGGGGTCTGACACAGTTGCCCCCAAGTGTGGGCTTGGAAGTAGACGACCTGTTCGGGTTTCAACCCCATCACCCAGCTGTGTGACCCAGAGAACGAGGGGTGCCTGGTAGCCATCCACAAAGCAGGCTCCCACTGAGCATGTCGGCCACCGGGTGTTGCCGGGCTACCACATGGAGACTGGTAGGAAATAATGAGAGCATGTCAACACAGCTGGAACACCACTAGCGTTACGATCGCTTCCTGTTCACTGGCCCATTCTGCCTCCCCAGCCACTGCAGAACCCGGGACACCGCACCAACTCACCCCCTCAAGTAGACTCCAGGACGGGGCATCTTTCATGAGGCACAGAGGGTGGCAGGAAGACTCCAGCTTTAGGGGCCCGTGTAGGTGACGTTCTGATTTCTCCATCATTAGAAAATGCTTGATCACCATATTTCTCATGAACTGGTGAGCCTTGCTGCCTGCTCTGGGCAGTCCTAGACTTCATTACATCTGACAAAGTGTCTGGGCCATCACTGTCTAGTCACAGAGAAGAGAAAACTTCAGAGCAGGCCCATTGCACAGCAAAGGAGAATGAAAAGATAGAGCCCCAGGAAATGGGCAGAGGGGGATGCATTATCGTAAGAGTGTAGGTTCAGGAGGGGAGGTAGCAGCGTCTCCTTGCTGGGATTGTAGCCCACTGAGGGGTAGCCAGTGGGTTCAACTCCTTATGTCTCGCCAAACCTTAAACCTGAGGGATATTGATGAACCTATTTTCATAAACCACTAGTTAACCAACCTAGAGGCAAATATACCTGTGAATATAGCATGTCACTAAAAGGTAGCTTTGAAATCAAAGCCATTTGCGTGAGTCCGAGGAATGCAGTGTCCGCTGTTATCAGTTGAGACCCTAATGTCACAGGCTGCTTGTCACCTGGATCACACACCACACTGGCCATGGCACCTTCTCCCTAGATACATTCCCAAATATTGTCACCCCACTGAGCAAGACTTTAGATGACACAGTTTCCCTGGCAGCAACAGGGGGTAACAGACTTCAGACAAACAAAGAAGTATGAAAGTATAAAAATAAATCTTCACTCGGACATATTAAAGTAGGGGAGTTGCTGTAGTTTGAAGATGTCCCCTCGAAATGAGACAAGACAGCACAACTGATCTGTCATGTGTCCCTTCATGATAAGTGGAGGGCCAAACAATGGGGCCTTCAAGCACCCGGTGGCTGGGACCTGGCCACCATACTTCAGGAGGGGGATGGCTTCACATGGGGAATAGGTGTCAGGCAGCCAGGAGCTCTGAGGTCTGGTGCCTGCCAAAGCCAGCAATTATACTTTGCAGTTCCCCCGATTAAAAAGTGTTTAAACACCTGCTACTTAAAGAGCAATAAATTAGAGACCAGGAGCACGAAGCACGAGACTCGGGAAAATGAATAGAGAAATGAGGGTCTGTATAGACTGAGAAGCCGTAATTTTCCATTTCTGAAATGACCCCTCAATGATGTAAAAATAAGCACCAACTCAAGTATCCAGGATGTGAAATAAATCTGAGTAAGCTTAATGAAGCTCTGGCAGCCATCCACAAAGAAACCAGATCTCCTCACGCTCCGCTTCTCACCATCCGAGTCGGCCATGCAGGACTTTTAGCAAGGAGAACGTCGGCTGGCCCCCTGGCTGTCTTAGGAAGAGAAGCATCCAGCCATGCCCTGGCCATTCCAGGCTGAAGTGAGCTGGCAACCATGAAAACTGAATGCATAGAATAGTATCAGGCCCAGTGACGCTGAGGATTTGCCAGACTTGGGTGGAGGTGGAGACAGGAGACCCCCTGGGGTTGGCTGCCCATCTAGCTCCAGGCTCAGTGAGAGATCCTGCCTCGAGGGAATAAGGCAGAGTGCACAAGAGCACAGCAAGTTCACACACATATATGTAGAACAGGCGCACACGTACACACATGTACAGAGTTGCTGATGGTCTGTAGCTTGTTAATAGCTGATCATAATTACCAGTGACTCCGTCTTCGCTGCTTCACATTTGGGCTCATTCTCATCCTAGTTAAAAATCTGTGCTCCCTGTAGTTTAGCCTACAACATACATGTGTCCGCTCCGCCATCCTTATTCATGTCTCATTTCCCATGGTTACAGATCCCTACAATCAACTTCTCTGTGGAAACACAAATAGAGTTTCCTATCCATCGCCAGGTGTGGTGGCTCAGGCTTGTAACCCCAACGAGCTTCATAAAATGCCCTCTCCTTGTAAAATGGACACATCTGTGCCAGCCCCGTTTCCTGTAGTTAGACAATTATCTTTCCCAGTGTTCCTGAGGACTCCCTGCCATCTCTCCCCAGTAAGACTCCAAAATCAGCAGCCAAGTCCAAAGGGCTTCTGTGAACTTATCCACCCAGCCCTCTAGAGCTCAGAGAGAGGGGATGGAGAAAGAGCACCACCCTCTTCCCACTGCACTCTCCTTCCTCCTTCTACAAGAGAAGGCCTGTATATTCGAAAGCTACCCAAGGGCAGCGGTGGTGCAGCACTTGAGAGGCAGAGGCAGGTGGATCTCTGCGAGTTCGAGGCCAGCCTGGTCTACAGACCGAGTTCTAGGTCAGGCTCCAACGTTACAGAGAAACCCTGTCTTGAGAAACCAAAAAGGGAAAGAGAAGAAAAGAAAAGGAGAAAAGCTTCCCAAGGACTTTCTCCTCTCTGATCGTCATCCTGCTGGGGATGGGGTGAACACGTTTCATGGGATCAGGGAGATGACTTAGCTGGTAAATATGTGTCATGCAAAACTGGAGGCCTGAGGTCAATACCCAGCACCCATTTAAAAAAGAAATCCGGGTTTGGTTATGCACTTATGAGCCAGCTGGGGAGGCAGAAACAGGAGGATCCCTGGGGTTCACTGGTTTTTGAGAGACCCTACCTCAAAAGATCAGACGAAAACATCTGACATCAACTTCTGGCCTCTACATACACCTGCACACATATGTACACACATCTGCATACATACACACTGAAAATAAAAAGCATTTATTCGGGAACTAGAGTACTGAATCAGCAGTTAGCATCTGCTGTTCTCACAGAGAATGTGGATTTGTTTCCTAGCACCCTTATCAGGGGTGACTCACAAACCGCACAACCACTTATAAATCCAAAACAGTCTGGATTCTGAGGGCACCTGTATGCACTTGGTGCACACGGACACACGGACACACAGATACACACACACACACACACACACACACACACACACACACACACACACTTTGTAATAACTAAAAACTATTTTAAAGCCAGGCAGTGGTGGCTCACTCCTTTAATCCCAGCACTGGGGAGGCAGAGGCAGGCAAATATCAGTGAGTTCGAGGCCAGCCTGGTCTACAGAGTGAGTTCCAGGACACCTTGGGCTTTATACAGAGAAACCCTGTCTCAAAAAACAAACAAACAAGCAAAAACTTATTCTAAGGAAGTCTCAAATTTACACATAGTGGACACCCTTGGTCTTGTCATCACGTGCGTGGCAAATTCACTGTCTTCTCTGAACAACCTGTTCTCTGTGCTATGGAACTGATTACCAAAGAGGTAGTCCCCGGTTCCCACTGCCCTTACCTCCCTGGACACTGTGATAAAGTAAAAACCTCATGAAATGCAGATAATCTTTACATAACCCCAGCACAGCTTGCTTCACAAGGGCTACACCTTCCAAAGTTTTCCTCCCCTGCTTCCTCTTTGATACGGATGAATTTATAGATGTGGAAGGCAACTCAGCACTCTATGGTGCCAGGGATTCACTTTGCTGTGGCAGCCAGATTTGAAGATGGTGACAGCCAAGCCCAAGAAGACATTCATTCCCCTGGCCTTGCCAAGGTCATACTTTGTCCTAGGAGAAAACATCTACTACTCAGGACAGTTTCTAGGCCAGTGTCTCGATGGCTTAGTCATCCCGATACAGAAGGGATGACGTTCATCAGGCAGAGAACTCCATCAGGGAATCCGGAGTAGGAAAGCTAAAATTGGCCCTCCAAATCCCTGACCAATTCTTAATTTGGAAGAGTAAAACTGCCAGGACCCAAGAAGGCGCATTCCTTAGGCTTCTCCTCCCAATTTTAACCAAGCCACATTAAACAGTTCTACCCGGTTGGGTTCCCTCTCTTCCTATGTTGAACCAGATGCCTCTTGGAAATGAATAAATGCAAATAAGATATAAAAATGAATCCACATGGTGTGTGAGTGTGTGTGCCTCTTTGTGTGTAAATCATTTTACCCTCAACCAACACAAAGACTGAAAGAAAGTTGAAAATAAAATACTATTCCCCTCTCTAGGGAGCGCCCCACCCCAGATGAACAGACTCAACCCAGGATCCAAAGTGAAGGCCAAACTCTTCCTCCCTGGGAAGTGACCCAGGTGTGTGTGTGGGGGGGGGACCTTTACAGAGCCCTTACTTCCATCAACACTTGCAAATGACCCCTAATTGATTGCACAGTCAATCATATGCATGTGCTCCCCCAAGCTCACACCCTCCCAGCTCTCCCAAGATACCCAGAGACCCCAGAAGAAGATGCCTGGCTCCTTGGCTTCTGTGGACAGAATGATGTGTTTGGAAATCTTCTCCCATTTTTTTTTTCATTTCTTTTTTGTTTTAATTTTAAATATGACTGATGGATGAAGCAAATTAAGATGGAAGAACATCACAGATGACCAAGTAATAGAGATACTAGGAAACATGGGATAAGCCAGTCTAGCCACACACCCAAAAGGTGCAAAAGACTTGGCAGAAATCAAACCTATGGAACTGAGTTGATTTATGCCTCTGTCACGGAGGAACAACTCCACCCGTGCCCATGACTGTGTCTCAGGAGCTTGCTGTGCATATAATGAAGGACTCAGGAAGGAACCAATAAATATGCCCCAGTGTTAATTCTTGGAAAGGAAGGTCCTGTAGGAGATGCAAAGAAGGGTCTTGTCTCCACCCACACTGAACCTGATGGATCATAGTTTCACAGTGGTTGGACGCTTGTCGTATAATGGCCGTCTCTTATTAATTACCACGGTCGTCATTGTTGTCACAATAAAAGCGATGCCTTTGTTATTTTGATGTGTGTGGATGATGTATGCATGTGCACATCTGTGTGGTGTGTGTGTGTGTGTGTGTGTGTGTGTGTGTGTGTGGTGTGTGGACCGTCATACAGATGCCAAAGGTTGACATCAGGTATCAATTGTTCTCCACCCTGTCTTTTAACGCAGGGTTTCTCACTGACTTTGGCGCTCATCAGTGTGGCTAGGCTGACTGGCCGTCAAGCTCCAGGGAGCCTCCAGTCTCCACCCCCAACACGAGGACCACAGGCACAAACTGCTCTGCCTGGCTTTTTATTTAGGTGCTAGGGTGTTGGGGGAGCGCCTTCCGCTCCTTCAGCCAATAGCCTTTAAGATACCTGCCCACTTGGGCGTGGTTTCTCTGGCTTGAAAAAGCAGTGGTAGCCTGCTTTTGGTCCCAGCTGCCTGCCTGACTAGCTCAGTCTATAGAGCATGGAATTCTTAATCTCAGGGTCATGGGTTCGAGCGCCCACATTAGGCGCCATACCGCTGCTTTTTCAAGCCAGAGAAACCACTCCCAAGTGGGCTGGTGTCTTAAAGGCTATTGGCTGAAGGGGCGGAAGGAGCTCCAGCTGCATTTGGCTGAGCCCTCAGCCCTCTCCCCAGCTCCAAAAGGCAATACTTCTACAGACCCTATCCTACTTTTAAGCTTATGAGGTCTTTCTGGGCACCAGCTGGGCCAGGATTTGACACCACGAACACTCTAGTAGCTCCAAGAGCACGTGACTCGGCTCTTCGTTCTTTAAGCAGGAACCTCGTTTGTTCAGCAAGAACACACACGCCTGCTCTTTGGCGTCTGTTGACAGAAGGATGTGTTCAGAAATGTATTTTTGCACAGTGTCTGTTCAGCTGGCCACTGTAGGTTAATGAATTCAAGAGCAGTCACTCCCCAGGCTCCTGTGTCCCTTATTCCTCATGTAGGTTGGCACTTGCCCCAGTGGGCAGTGAGCAAACTCATTCAAGAGGAACTTGGGGGTGCTGTGACTGAGCTGTTTATCTCCGTGATCAAAACAGTAGCTGGGTCTGCAGTAATCAGGTCAGTACTTTAGAGCCACATGTCAATCCAAAGATGAGAGCTACGTTGGAGTCCTCGCCTCCTGATACACACACCCAAGCCAAACAGGGTGGACCAGTACAGCTACGATAGGGTCACCTTCCTCACCAAAACTGGTGCTCAGAGTTGGTCTGGAGGAATAATAAAAACCCAGAGACGGATATTGGGGTTCAAGCTGAAGATCAGAAAAGCAAAGCAGCCGAGTCACTGGAGAGATCTCACCTCTACCAAGGCCCAGACAACGGTGATCCTGCAATCCTCTCCACCAACCTCAGACTCCAAACTCCACTAAATTCCTGTCTCTTCCCCTGTATATTCCTCTCTCCACCCAGCCATATCTCCTGACTTCATCTCCCTAGTGCTGAGATTAAAAATGTAGAATCCCAAGTGCTGGGATCACTTTTTTGTGTGAGCTCTGTTTCCCTTTTAGACAGATTCAATCTTGTATATCCCAGGGTGGCCTTGAACTAACAGAGATCTAGCTGCCCCTGTCTCCAGAGTCCTGGGATTAAAGTCCCAAGATCAAGGAAATCTAAAATGTCCCTGTTTCGTTGGCCTATTTGATACAGAAGACTTTTGCCTGTCTTCTGCTGGAAATACACTTGATCCCATATGCAACAGGCCACCTCAGGCTCATCATGAGGCTGGCTATCCCAAGTGCGTGAGTCAGTCTGTTGCTATGTCGTGTCTTCTCAGGTATCCTGCAAAGACAGGACAGAAAAAAAATAGGCTGTTCCCACAATTGGGTTATATGGATTAATTAGGGCAAAGGGGAACTGACTGCAAAGCTTTCCGATCTGAGAGGCATCAGACAGGGGTGGGCAGGTCAGGAGCTGCTAGGCAGATCAGACAGCGCTAAAGTGCGCTCAGCAGTCATCTTACACGCGACTCTGTGCTTGGTTTTGCAGCCTGTGGGAGGACATCCTGTGCTAGGTATGCACAGCTACACACATGTGCACACTCACACCCAGACACACCTCACACACAGACACACACGGAGTGAGGGCGCGAGAGAGGGGATCGGGCACATTTCCAGCAGAAGACGTGCAAATATTCTGGATCAAAGAGAACAATGAAGCAAGGGGCATTACAGATTGCCTCGATCTTGGGCCATACGACCTCCAGCTATCCAATTACAACGCATCTCGGGACCTGGCAGGAGCTGTTCTTTCCCAGTGACATCGGGTCTGGATGGTGGGCAGGTCACCTGGAGCTCCCTTCATTTCACCACTAGTGGCAAAAGTAGGAGGAGCCACAGAAACAGGAGGGACAAACTCCTCTGCTGACACCTGGCATCTGGGGTTGGTGCCTCACCACAGGATTCTCTTTTGGGCGGGGTTCAAGTTCCTGCACAAGCAGGTGATTTGGGAGATAACCCCAGGGAAGACCAACAAGGAAGTGCAGGAGTGAGAGAGGCCGCCACAAGCCTGGGTTTTAGTGAGCAATGAAGTTAAGGTGTGAGACAGACGGTATAGCTCAGCCATACCGCAGAATTATGATCTCCTAAGGCCACCTAAACTCCCCCTACTCAGAATCTGTGAGTCAGTGACAGACGGTAAAGCCCAGCCACACTGCAGAATTATGATCCCCTAAGGCCACCTAAACTCCCACTACTCAGAATCTGCGAGTCAGTGTGCCAGATTCCAAGACCAAGGTCACTTATGTTCACAGTCCACTAGCCTGAAGATGAGGCAAGGACCTTGGTTCATTCCAGTGGGTCCAGCATAATGGAGTCCTTAAAGGTGTAAAGGGTCACCAGGGTCGGGGAGAGCCAAAGCCCTCGTGTAGCTGGCTTCTGAAGAGGGAGCAGGAGCCACCACCGAGTAGGACTGCAGGCAGCCTCCAAAACACAGAAGAGACAGGAAGCTAACTCTCCTCTAGAATCAGAAAGAAGTGCTTCTTGCCACCACCACCTGCCGCTTAGCTTTTCATCTACAACCTCGAGAACTATAAGAAAATAAAGTGTGTGCTGCTTTGAGCCACTAAGGTCAGGATCACTTATCACATCAACAATTGGAAACTAGTCAGTTAATGTCCCGTCAGCTGCCATGCTACAGGGGTGTTCAGGCCAGCGAGGCCATGGGAAGGAAGATCCAGCTTTTTGCTATAAGAAGCCTACACCACACACCCATCAAGTCCAAACACACCAATGTCTCGTGGTCGTGGGAAATCCTGCTGGTGTTCACCGGCAGGGATGGGCATGGTGAATAGCTCCCAGTGCTTGGGATGATGGCACCAGGTTGCTTTCACTCCTTGGCTGCTCCGCCAGGCCAACAAATATGTGTCCTCCCCTGTGAGGTCAGCGCAGAACACCCGTCCGTCCTCTCAGCACCCCACACCCTACGTGCTGCAGACAGGTGACTGCCACACGGAGAAAGATCTGGTTTTCCCCTCTGTGAACACGTCAGCAATAGCCTCAGAGGGAAAGAGGGAGCTAGTGGATAACTCACAAAGCCAACCCAGGTTCCCATCCAGTCCTCACACTTTCTGCCTAGTGTTGAAGGGAACATAAATTAACCCGGCCACGTCAGAACATTCTGCCACGAAGACACCGAGACACAAATAAGGGGAAAGGGGATTGCAGCATGCTTTCCTGTTCCCCAAAGGCACGGAGACCTGTAAGTGCCCCAGAGACCTGCTTTCTGAACTCTGCTAATACCCTTGTGGGCAGATAGGGTGGAGAGAAGAGAAAAGAACCTTGAAAATCTTAAAAGGGAGGTAGGCAGGGAGGAGGAAGAAGAGAGAGGAAGGAGGGAAGGAGGGAGGGGGAGAGGAAAGTGTTAGCACCCCCCCCCCCCATCTTCAAGGTAGCTTCATCACACACTCTGAGCTTCAGCTCCTCCGTCGTCTCCAGGCTGCTGGCGCTGCAGCCCCGAGTACTTGTCTCAAGTGCTCATCCCCAGCCTCCTGGTCTCTCTCTGTTTTCCCATTTTCCTGAGTGAGGTCACACAAGTGGACGATCAGAGGGCTAGGAAATCTTTCACAAAGCTTGTCTGCATTTCAACAGCTCCCAGAGGCAGCTGCAAGCAGGGGCCTCACCTGAGATCATCTCTCAGACAAATTACCAGGGGTTG
Organism: Arvicola amphibius; assembly: GCF_903992535.2. NCBI lineage: Eukaryota > Metazoa > Chordata > Mammalia > Rodentia > Cricetidae > Arvicola > Arvicola amphibius. The sequence continues at coordinate 2,806,893 of NC_052056.1, read as the reverse complement.
TAGGGGCAGTTGGGGTCTTTGGGGTCTTGTAGCAGCAGAGACACGTGGCTTCTCTGAAGCTGGTGGGGAGCAGGAGGATGTTTCCTCCCACACTTTGGGCCTACGTCAGCTTTGCAGCTTTGCCGTAAACCAGTGGAATTATGAAGTCAGGTTACTTAAAAAAGAAATGCATATATAAGAGCCTAAATATGTACATAAGGACTTCCATTTTTATCTAGCTACCTGGAATTTTATACTCTTACTGACAGGAGGAGTCAAAGCCCATCTCAGACGCCCCTTCTTCTTTGTTGGGATTGCAGGTGGCGCCTACTGGTCCCCTCAAAAGGTGACAAGACCCCTTCTGTTAGGTGCTTCAGAGACAGCGCCACAGTTAAGGCACCAGAATTCAGTTCCCAGCACCCAAGCTAGCCACCTCACGCCTGTCTATAACTCCAGCTCCAGGAGATCTGACACCTCAAGGTCGCCAGTATACATGTGCACACACACACACACACACACACACACACACACACAAATAAGCAAGTAATATTTTTTTAAGAAAAAGAAGAAACTGTTCGCCAGGGTTAATCTAATGAGTTATTCAGGCAAATCAAATTATTATACAGGCTGAGTAGTCTTTATCCAAAACACTTTAAGGGCAGCAGGAATTTAGATTTGGGGTTAGTTTGGGTTTGGCAATATTTACATGTGCATAATGAGAACTCAGGATGGGACTCACGTCTAAATGTGGAGTTCATTTGTACTTTGTGGCTGCCTCTCCCGTTCACACACACAGCCCAAAGTTACCCCCGTGCACTATTTTCAGCTTGCCCGTGTTTTCACGTGTGGGGAATGCTCCACTTCCACGTCAGGGCTCAAATAGCTCAGATCCAGAACATTCCATCTCTGACTCAGGATATACAACCTAAGTAATCAATAAGATGTCTCTGGAGAGCTGCCGCAAGAAGACCCCTGAAAGAACTTCTGATCCCTCACCTGCATGCTGAGGAAAAAAAGAGATGACTTTAAAATTAATTGTGGTGTGAAAGTATAATCATAATAAACAAGCCTAAAATCTCTATCAAATTTTTGAAATTGTTTGTGTGTATGTGTATGTATGTGTGTATGTGTGTATATGTATGTGTGTATATGTATGTGTGTGTATGCACGTGTGTGTGGCATGTAGGTGCATAGTACAGGTATGGAGATCGGAGGAAAACCTGGGGTATTGTTTCTCAGATGTCTTCCACATCTTCTTTAAGGCAGGGTCTCTCACTAGCCTAGAAATTTGCTGTGTAGACCAGGCTAGCCCTCCAGCTTTCCGAGATCTGTGTGTCTCTGCCTCTCTTCACACCACCTATAGGCTTACAGTGATGCACAGCTGTATGCAAACTCAGCACTCGGGAGGTGGAATCAAGAGGATCAGAATTTCAAGATCATCCTGGGCTAGCCTGGAATACATGAGACCTTATTATAAATGCTAGCTGATTAGAAGACAGACCATCAGCTGCATCCTGGCTGTGATCTGGGAATGCTCCGGACTGAGAAGGGTCTGTTCCTACGTTCCGATCCATTGCTTCTCGAGGTCATGGTTCTAAGTCCTGGTGGTCACAGTGAGGCTCTTGCCCTGGAGATACACAACTCTGGTAAGCACACTCCTTGGTGAAGAGCATCTTGGGAAAGGATGCTCTATTATCCTTCCATGGCTGCACAGTCACTGAACACATAGTCACTGATGTCAGTGATGAACTGTTTGAGTGTGGGTATGGTACAGCATGAGGGAGTTTCTGGCTCGACTCCTGCTGCTCAAGAGATGAATTGCAACTTTATGTGTGGACCTAAGGTAGTTTGAATGAGAAATGTTCTCCATAAGCTCGGGTATTTGAATACTCATTCCCAACTGTTGAGGCCATTGGAGGGGTGGAACCTTTGGGGTGAGGAGGCTTGCTGGAAGAAGCCTGTCACTGGGGGTGGGCTTTGAGGTTGTGATAGCCTTGCCACACTTCCGGTTGGCTCTCTGTGCTTTCTGCACGTGGTTGAAGATGTGGCCCCTCAGCTTCTTGCTCCAGATGCCTGCTGCCTTGCCTTCCCCACCAGGATGGACTTTGATCCTGCTGGAGCCAGAAGCCAAAAGTGAACTCTTTCTTCCACAAGCCACTTCTGTTCGTGGTACTTTATCACAGTGGCAGAAAGCAACTCATCCAGGACCCTCCCATGGGATGAACATCTTTGGAGACTAGGTCTTGCCACGTGAAACTGAGGTGGTCCCGGAGGAGGAAGGTTGTAAACCCAAGGACTGATATACAAAGAAGGACATTTCGGCACAGACAAGGACACCGGAGAAGCCAGCCTGGTGACAGCAGAAGCTGAGACCTAGAGGCCCCAGCAAAGGAGGGAATGCCAAGGGCGTAGACCACCTCCAAAAGAGTCAAAGAATGAGGCACCGCCACACCCTAGTGCCATCTGGTCCCCAAACTCCGAACGAGAATGCATCTCTGTCCTGGCCATGCTAGGATGGCCCTCGAGGAGAGACTTGGAGAAAGACGCTAAGGAAGTCATCAAAGGGAGGCATGGGAGGGCAGCCAGGGGCATCAAAGAAGAGAAAACGTACAACACGTCCTCCGGAGAATGACTCAGATTCTCTCCATATGATTATCACCAGTTGCGTCCATGTTCTTACAAATGCCATACCTTTGTGACTTAAAAAATATCCCATTGTGTATGCTATCATCAGCTTCAGCTGTCCATTGGACACAGCCTCAGAGTGACCTGGGAATAGGAAACTTCCCAATAGGAATAAGGAAGAATGGCCTCTATCAGATTGCCCTGCAGCCATGTTCCTGAGGTGGTTTTTCTTAACTGCTAATTGATGGAGGAAGGCCTAGGCCTCTGTAGGCAGTGCTGTCCCAAGGCAGGTGGGCTAGGACTGTGGAAGAAAACTAGCTGAGCGGGTGAGGCCGTGAGAGCCTTCTTCCATGCTCTCTGCTCCAACCCCCTGCCTTGAGTTCCCAGCTTGACTCTCCCCAATGACGCCTGTAAGCTGGACAAACCCTGTCCTCACCAGGCTGCTTTGGGTCATGGTGTTTATCGCAGCAACAGAAAGAAAACCAGGACAGTGTGTATCAACCGCATTTTCTCGATCCATTTCCCTCTTGCTGGAAACGTAGGCTGCTCCCAAAATCTGAATTATGAACAGTGTTGCACTAAACACGGCTGATGAGCATCTTCTGTGATGTGTTGGCTCAGACTCCTTTGGATAAATAATCTGAGTGGTATAGCTGGGTTGTGTGGAAGATTTCTGTTTCTTGATAAACCTCCATACTGGTTTCTATAATAACTGGGCTGATTTACATTCTCACCAGCAGTATATAAGAGTTCCCTTGGGTCCACATGCTCCCTGGTACTTGTTTTTGCTTATTTGACAGGGTGAGAGGGAGTCTGTGTAGCTTTGGCTTGCACTTCTCTGATGGGCTGAGGGTGAATATCCTTTCACCTTTACCGGCATTTCTGCTCCATCTATGCTGTCTGCTCACAAACACGCCCTTACCCTTAAAACACAGAAGCCTGACTCAGTTTTTCTTTGGCAATCTCTGTCTCTGAGGCTGGGTTACTTCCTTTATGACCAATTCTTGACGGTGGAACGTCCAGGTCAGAGGGCATGAGGACAGCTGATTAGCGCTGACTCAAGCTCCACCTGGTGCTTCCAAACGGTCTGACCAGTGTTCCCTGGGGCCAGCGGCGGCTGGGGGGCCAGCGGCGGCTGGGGGGCCAGGCTTCCACTGACAGAGGTTTTCTGACTCAGACATACTGCCTCCCATGTGCTCCAACCCTGGCTTTACAGATGAGGGGAAAAGGCTCGGCTCAGCTGAGCAGCTCGGCCAAGGCTGGTGTCAAAGCAGGCAGAACAACACAAGCCAAGATTAGAAGCCACCCACCTGGTTCTCCTAGGTCAGCTCAGAATGTCACTTTTCCACCCCGCGACTACACCTCCAGCTCCTGGCCACCCACATACTCTCATGCAAAGCAAACAGCCACTGTGTCTTCAGTAGTTCCAGAAGCTTCCCCTCCTGAGACCTGGAGAAAATTTCTAAATTATAGTGAAGCCATGATTTCTCTAGCCCACACACCCACCACATGACCAAGTAATGAGGATCCCTAGGACCAGATCCAACACCAATAAAATGTGCTGGGCCCAGGCTGGTCCAAGCTCTGTGTTTGGCCCTGAAATGGAAATAAAAAGACACCTGGCAGTTACCAAGCAGTCACAGGTGAACCCCAAATACAGGTTTCTGTCTCTGCCCTTCATTTTAAAACAGGAGGGAGCTGACATCCTGTGGCTTCATGCACACCAGGGCCACTGCTGGTTTAGGAGTCCTGCTCAGAGCTGTCTGTCACTCGGAGAGTAATTTATGTCACCATTCTGAAGTCAGAATTGCAACTAAAAATACTCCCGCATCTTTCAGAACCAGGAGGTCCTAGTTTCTTTTTCCAAAAATATTATCAAAATGAGCTTTTAAAATTACAATCGAGCTATTGGATCATTAATTTTGTCTTTCCCATTCGCTTTGATAAAACATATACTCAGAGAAAGATGACATCTTTGTTTGGGTACCTAGGCTGACCGGCTTAATCAACAGCACAAGTAATTTCTTTTATTTTCTTGTATTGAGAACAGATTTTTGTTTTAGTCACGTATATGTCCCGACTACATTTCCTCTCCCACTCCTGCCAGTTCCTCCTCCCCTCCCCTCCTCCCCTCCCATGTGGATACACCCCCTTCCAGTCTCATTAGAAAACAGGCAGGTTTTTTAAGGGGTAACACCAAGTAAAATGTGGTAAGCTAGCAAACACTAACAACACATTGGAACTGGATAAAACACAGGAGCAGAGCCCAAGAGAAGGCACAAGGCACAGAGACCCGCTTGTTTGCACACTCAGGAATCCCATGCAAACATCAAATTAGAAGCCACAATATATACATGAAGGGGTCTGTAGGGCAGAAAGAAAGAAGAAATATATATATAATTAAGTTTATATTTAAGCAAAAGCTAGTTTTGGTTTGCATTTCTCTGATGACTAAGGATGCTGAACATTTCTTTAACTGTTTCTCAGCCATTCAAATCTCCTCTTTTGAGAATTTTCTATTTAGAGATGTGCCCCGTTGGTTTTTTTTTTTTTTAATTGGGTTGTTTTCTTGATAATCTAGATTTTGAGTTCTTTATATATTTTTGGATATTAGGCCTCCGTCAAATGTAGAGTTGGAAAAAAATAAAACCCTTTTCCCATTCTGTAGGCTGCCTCTTTGTCCAGTTGGCAATGACCTTTTCAGTTTCATGAGGTCCAGTTTGTTAGTCGTTGGTCTCAGTGCCTGTGCTGTCAGCGTTCAGAAAGTCTGCTCCTGCGCCAATGGGTTCGAGGCTGTTCCCTACTTTCTCTTCTATCAGGTTCAGTGTATCTGGATTTTTGTTGAGGTCTTTGATCCATTTGGAATCGAGTTATCTACAGGGTAATAATTATGGATCTATACAGATATTTTTCTACATGCTGGCATCCAGTTTGACCAGCATCATTTGTTGAAGATGCTTTCTATTTTTCCTGTGTGTTTCTGACTTCTTCGTCAAAACTCAGGAATCCATGAGTATATAGATTTATTTCTGGGTCTTCAGTTTGGATTTATTGATTCCCCCCCTGTCTGTTTTTGTGCCAGTACCATCCTGTTTTTATTACTATAGCTGTATAGCACAGCTTGAAATCAGGGATGGTGGTGCCTCCAGCATTTCTTCTATTATTCGGGATTGTTTTAGCTATCCTGAGTTTTCTGTTTTTCCATTCGAAATTGGAAATGGTCCTTCCAAGACCTGTGAAGAATTGTGTTGCAGTTTTGATGGGGACTGCACTGACTCTGTAGACTGTCTTTGATGGGATGGCCATTTTTACTATCTTAATTCTACTGATCCATGAACATGGGAGATCTTTCCACCTTCTAAAATCTGCTTCAATTTCTTTCTTCAGGGTCATAGAGTTTTACCCTATAAGTCTTTCATGTACTTGGTTAGAGTTATCCCCAAGATATTTTATATGACTTGAAACTATTATAAAAGGTGTTGTTTCCTTGATTTCTTTCTCAGTTCTTTTTTTTATTTGTATATAGAATAGCTCCTGATTTTGTAAGTTAATTTTCTATCCATCTACTTTGCTGCAAGTGTTCATCAGCTGTAGAAGTTCCCTGGTAGAATTTTAGGGTCACTTATGTACACTATCGTATGACCTGCAAATAAAGATACATTGACTTCTTCCTTCCTTTCCGATTTGATCCCCTTGATCTCCTTCGGTTGTCTTACCATTCTAGCTAAGACTTCAGCTACCACATCGAATAGATATGGAGAGCGGAAGCCGGGCGGTGGTGGCGCACGCCTTTAATCCCAGCACTCGGGAGGCAGAGGCAGGCGGATCTCTGTGAGTTCGAGGCCAGCCTGGTCTACAAGAGCTAGTTCCAGGACAGGCTCCAAAAAAGCTGCAGAGAAACCCTGTCTCGAAAAACCAAAAAAAAGAAAAAAAAAAAGAAAAAAGAAAGATATGGAGAGCGGAGAGTAGATAATGCTGTCTTGTTCCTGATTTCAGAGGAATTGCTTTGAGTTTCTCTATACAAAATTGATGTTGGCTGTGGACTTTCTGTAAACTGCTTTTATTATGCTGAGGTATGGCCCTTCCATTCCTAATCTCTTCAGGAATTTTATCATGAAGGGGTGCTGCGTTTTGTTAAAGAATTTTCTGCATCTAATGAGATGATCATTAGATGTTTTTTTTTTTCATTTTGTTTATATAGTGGATGACACTGACTGGTTTTCATGTTGAACCATCCGTACATCTCAGGGATGAAGCCTACTTCCTACTTGATCATGGTAAATGACCTTTTTGATGTATTCTTAAATTCGGTTTGCCAGTTTTTATTGAGTATTTTGCATCTATGTTCATGAGTGAAATTAGTCTGTAATTCTCTTTCTTTGTTGGTCTTTATGTGGTTTGAATATCAGGGTAACTAAGGTCTCGTAAAATAAATTGAGTAATGTTCCTTTCATTTTTGTTTTGTGGAATAATTTGAGTATTGGCATTAACTCTTCTTTGAAAGTTTGAAAGTCTGGCAGAATTCTCTGTTAAAATCATCTGGCCCTGGACTTTTTTTTAGCACTGGGGGTTATTAATTACTGCTTCTATTTCACTAGTGTTTTTTGGTCTATTTTAAATTATTTACCTAATATTGACTTAACTTTGATAGGTGGAATGTTTGGAGGAAAGAGTCCATTTCTTTTGGATTTTCCAATTTGATGTAGTACAGGTTTTTAAAGCCTGGCCTTAAGATTCTCGTATGTATGTATGTATGTATGTATGTATGTATGTATGTATGCGTGTATGCATGTTCCTTGTGTGTATTGTTATGTCCCCCCTTCATTTCTAATTTTGTTGATTTGAATATTGTCTTTCTGACTTTTTGTTAATATGGATAAGGGTTTGTCAATCTTATTGATTTTTCTCAAAGGACCAACTCTTTGTTTCATTGGTTCTTCATATTGTCTGTTTTTACTTTATTTATTTCAGCCCTAAGCTGGATATATCAATGAGTAGTTTTTGTTGATTCTTGTTACTTTATTGTTGAGATGCAAGTTGTTTTATAAGTTCTGAGGGGTGGAAGTCTAAGGACCCCAAGAATGGTTGGGTTCTGGTAAGAGCCCGTTTCTGGGTCATGGACTCCTAATTCTTCATTGCATTCTCACACAGTGGGAAGAGTTAGGGAGCTTCCTGACCTCCTTTTTATGTCATTATGAGTATGCTGCCTGTGTACATGTATGTGTGCACCACTTGCATGGTGTCCACAGTGGTTGGAAGAGGACTGTTCCTTAATCCCTGGTCACTCAGACCCAGAAAATCACACAGAAACGATATTAATTACAACACTGCTTGGCCAATAGCTTAGGTACATTCCTCTCTAGCTCTTACATCTTAAATTAACCATTTCTATTAACCTGTGTATCACCACGAGGCCGTGGCCTACCAGAAAGATTCCAGCAGTGGCATCTTTCTCCTTCGGCAGCTACAAGGCATCTCTTTGACTCCACCTACTCTCTCTATATCTATCTCTGTTCAGATTTCCCACCTGGCTTTGCTCTGCTAAGGCATTGGTTGAAACAGCTTTATTCATTACCCAATAAAAGGACATCCCACATCAGAGGACATCAGATTCCCTGGAACTTGGCTTAGGGATAGTTGTGAGCTACATGTGGGTGCTGAGAACAGAACTCAGGTCCTCTGCTGGAGAAACAAGTGCTCTTAACCACGGAGTTATCCTCCAGCCTCTTTATGGCCTCTTTAAGAGCAATAAGTCCATTTGTAAAAGTTCTACCCTCTTAACCCGGTCACTTCCCAAGTACCATCTGTGTCACCTTGCTGGGACAAAATGCTTAAAATGATAAACTTATTTTAAAAAGGAAAGGTTTACTTGAACTCCTGATTTCAAAAGTTTCAATCCATGGTCACTGGGCCCTGTTGCTTTGGGCATGTGGTGGCTCAGCATACCATGGTGACAGGAGTGAGCAATGGGAGAAGCCAACTTCATGGTTTATTCAAGGGCATGGCCCCAGTGACCTGGTTTCCTCCCACTAGCTCCCTGCCCTAAAGGTTTCATCATCTCTGACAGATGCTGTAGGCTGGTGACCATGGTTCAATACAGGGACTCTGGAAGGACACTCACATACAAATCACAGCTCCATTCTCTTGATAACAAGGCTTGGGTGTGTGGATTTTAGAGGAACACAATATTGAATCCATTGTAGACAGAAAACATTTAGCTTCCTCCTCTCCACACACTTTGCTCAAAGGATACATTCAGAGGTAGGTAGAGTGTCAGGAGGATGAACTTTGCATATTTCTGGTGCATTGGTTTGATTATTGACATAGAAATAAGGGAGTTCCTTTTAGCAAACATGGGACTTCCAGAGCCCAGAGGTGCCTACAATATGTTTCTCTGCAGGTATGTTAGGCCTTTCTCTTTTGACTTGGTTCATACTTCTGTTTTACACTTTTATATGATGTTTCAGCTAGAGTGGATGCTGCATTGTACATAGATTAAGATGAGCTTGCACACACCCCACTGCTAGCCTTGGTGCCAATGCCTGCTATGCCACCCTTAGCTGGTCCTCCAAACACACATGTGCATAGCCAGGAGATGGCCTCGTGGTTGCAGAGATGCATTCGGGTCTCACAGTAAAGCTGGCTGTGGAAGCCTGGAGTCCTTGTCTATGTTGCTGCCTCCCTTCCCACAAGAGAGGTTCTGCCTAGGTTAACACAGCCATACTCTGGCTGCATGGGTTTCGGCCCCCACAGCATCAGCAGGTGCTGTGCCATGACCCCACAGCTTGATGCTAGTAGGTTTGGAGGGCTTTTCGTTGTTCAAACACTCAGGAGAAGCTTTGAGGAACATAAAACTCAGGGATGTCTCCTCCACGACCTGTCCTCCCCGGAGAGAACACAGACTATTCTCTCGCGCCCGCTGCCATGATCCCACCCCATGGGGGCAGCCTGCTGCCCATTTAAACCCTTCCTGCATCTCAGTCATCAGCTGGGAAGGGACCTAAAGTGACCTAAAGTCAACAATCTGCACCCTCGCTGGCTGTATGCATGCAATCCACAGCCCAGAGTGGAAAGAAGGAGGCAGGTCTTCTGGCCAGGAGAGCCTCAAGGGGGAAGATGAAGAACCAGGCCCCACGCTCACCTCTCCCCAGCTCAAGGAAATCACCATCCTCTTCCACAATGTCCCGGGCAAACCTGAGCTGTACAACGTGCATACTTAATCCTTACTACCATACTGACTCGTAAGGGCAATATAACCCTCCTAATAATTTTAAGTGCATAATAAAAATAAAAGCATTGCATTTGTAAATAAAAGTAAGTAAACACAAAATCGCTGTGGTAGTTTAGATGTATTTGGTCCCATAAGCTCACAGGGAGTGGCACTATTAGGAGATATGGACTCGTTGGAGGAGGGCTGGGATGACACCTTTAGTCCAGACCTCGAGGCTGGAGGGCCACACCTTCGGCTGGAAGGACGTCATTGTCTGGGGAAGGCTTTGAGGTCTTTTTCTCAGGCTTTGCTCATTGTGACAGGCGGTCAGCTTCCTGTTGCCTGCAAGATGTAGGACACTCGGCTGTTTCTCCAGCACTGTGCCTGCCTGCATGCTGTCATGCTCCCCGCCAGCATGGACTGAACCCCCGAACTGTAAGGCACCACCACAATGAGATGTTTTTCTTTATAAGAGTTGTCATGGTCATGGTGTCTTCTCCACAGCAATAGAAACCCCCAAGACAACCCCTAACGTGTTCTTTCAGTATTACAAGAAGTATGCTCATAGGAGTATACAAACACGCATGTGTACACACATACCCACTCTTAGGTGCACATGTGCCCTGAGATGTGCACCCACAGACATGCAGTCTCTGAGGTGAACATGACATATTCAGGGGTTTCACACTGAGATGAGTAGGACACACTGAGACCTACACACATACGCACACTGAGATGTGCAAGAACACACTGGGGTGGACACACACACGCATACTCTGAACTGTTTGTGTGTTTTTGGACTTCGGGGTACTCCACTTTGTCTGAAGCATCAGGACTCCAATTTGACCATCAGAATAGTGGGATGTCTGGTATTCTGGGGCATTGTGGGGGGACAGGTGACACGCACCAAACAGCCATGAAACCATGTCCCCTCTAGACCCAGTACCCCCCTGGGCAGAATGCTTTAGGAGAGAAATGGATGAGGAAAAAAAGCCTTTCTGGCCCATTCTCCTGCTGCATTTTATATCACCAAAGCGCTCCCCCTCCCCCCCAGCTCCTTTAATTACAATTTATGACTGTCATTTGAGGGCACAGGACGGATCCCATTTCAGTTTCTTTAAACCCCAAGTTTTGACTAGAAAGGTAAATATTGCATTTGCTCACCATTGTCTTTCAGAAAATGGAAAAGGAGCAGGTATTGCAACGGCTGGAAACACGCTCTGGGTTTTGGTTGCTCCTGGGTCGGGGAGCAGGTCGTTCCTGTTTGGACCAGGTGGTGGCGCTGCAGGCAAATAGTGCCGCGGACCCGTCTGGGGATGCGCTGCCTGTAAATAGTAAAGCCAGTGTGAGCATCAGAGAGCATGGACTTGGCCAGGGGAGGAAATGTCAGGCCACTGTCTGTACTTTGAGGTGAACCGGGATGTGTCTCTAAGCACCGCTGGAGGAATCCGAGCCAGCAAAATGCCACACAGCAGGATTAAAGGGCCCCCCAAAGAAATAACACACGACACCAGAGCAAAGCAAACCCCAAGACTTCAGTGCAGAACTGGGCACCTATGGGAAGACAAGCAGGGCTGCAAAGGTGTATGGCAAGAATGCCAGGCCCCCAGGAAGACGCTATCTTATAAAACAGTCCATGAGCTAAGTTCATAGTCAGACAACCCGCTCCCCCTCAGTGAACCGGAAGCAATTCAACACTCGGGCACCTCCAGGTTTCTGCCTTCCCTCTAAAAGCTATGCACGTCCTTTCCAGTGATGAAGGGGTTGAGTTTGTTCTGTGTCCTCTTTGATTACAAAACTATGCCTGACTGTGACAGACCTTCCTACAAAGGTGGGGAAATGGAAGAAAACAAAGGCAGCAAAAATTCATTTAAGGAAGAGGGCCTGCCGCCCAGGCTGAGTGCATTTTGCTTAAGTCTGATTTATAATTTATTTTCTTTTTAGTTTCTGAGTTGGAATGTTTCTGCAACCTGAAAATACGAAGGGAAAGCTCTAGTTGTTTTGTTTTTTGTTTTGTTTCAAAAATAGCAAATGCATTCTGCACCTCCACTCTCTAAAAGAATAAACCACGAACTGGCATTTCTTAGACTCATGGTTGATTTATAACGGACTTCCCTAATCTAAGCTGTAATTTACATATCGTGCACTGTCCCTTGAAACTGTGAGAAAGGTTAAAGGTTATAACGAAGCCACGAGAACCGTGGGACGGAAGGGCAGCTCAGTAGATAAGAGCGTTTGCTGTACCAGCGTGAGGACCGGAGTCTGGAGTTCCAGCACCCACACAGAAACCAGGCATGACTTTGTGCCTGTGACCAGACTGCTAAATTGGGATGCCGGACTGGAGAATCCACTTGTCGAAACCCAGCAAGCCCCAGGTTCACTAAGAACGTCACAAGGCAATGAGGCAGGAAGTAATATCCACCCCACTAATGTCCACCTCTGGCTTATGTATACCTCATCTAACACGCACAGGTACAAACACAGACACATATGCACCGATACACAGACACAGAGGACCCCCCACATGCATGCACACTGATATACACAGTGTGATACACACATGCATACACAGACAGATACACATGTATAGACGCATATACACACGCAGGCACATATATACATACATATACACATGTACACAAACACACTTGCATATATACACAGACACACATGCACACAACACATGCATACACACTGATTTATTTTCAATTTTATGTGTATGGTGGGGTTTGCCTGCGTGTATGTCTGTGTACTTCATGCATACCTGGTGCCTGTGGAGCCAGAGAAGGGTTGAACCTGGGTCCTCTGGAAGAGCAGCCAGTGCTCTTAATTGCAGAGCCATCTCTCCAGCCACATGCATATACAATATTTTTTAATTATAAAAGAATAGTGAAAGGCGAGAGAAAGTTGAGTCCCTGACTTAGGGCATCAACACCTCCTATTTTGTTTTGTTTTTTGTTATTACTACATATTAAGTATGTAGTAATATATGGGCTTCATTCTGGCATTTTTATGCATATACAAAATACAGTTTGATCACATTAACCTCCCACTACTGGTGTGGGAGGTCCTTCTGTCTATGTGTTGCTTTTATTAGTTAATGAATAAAGGAACTGGCTTGGCCTATAGCATGGGAGGAGGAAGGCGGAGTCAGAGAAATGACATGGAGCCGCCGCCAGAATCAGTCATGCTGAAACTTTGCCAGTAGGCCACTGCCAGGTGGTGATACACAGATTAATTAATTAATAGATTAGTTAATAAATGATTAATTAATTCTATTAATGGGTTAAATTAATATGTAAGCTTTAGCCAATAAAGAGCTAGAGCTAATGGGCCAAGCAGTGTTTTAAATAATATAATTTCTGTGTGATTATTTCTGGTCTAAGCTAGCCCAGCGGCCAGGACAGACAAACAGCCCTCTCTTCCCTCCTTCCAGCACACTACCTCCTTTTCTCCCTCTCATTCTGTTGTTCATCTCCCTCCTCTTTACAAACCATTGGGGACAGGAGCAACCCAGCGAGCTTCCTTAGGAGTGGCACTTGTTCATAGAGTGAACCCAGAAGAAACCTGCAAACCCGTCCAGCACAGCTCTCCTGCGAGGGCTCAAGTTCAAGGCCGTCTCAGCAGTGAGGCCGGACTTCGGCTCCCTGACACAGCACCTCCTAGTTCATTCCTTCATTTCTGATGCACCCAATCCTCTCTCCTCAGATGGAACAACAGAGCCTTCCAGCCAGGCAGCGAGTGTGGTCCTGAACACTGCTCAGGTAGCAGGATTCCTAACCACCCTCACCCTGTTTGAGATCAAGATTCCTCTGGGCCAGAGTTCCAGCCAAGGCTGCCCAGTAAGACCCTGTCCCTAGAGTTCAATTTTAAAAAAAGACAAGCAAGGAGGTGCCCCGGGAGATGGAGGCAGAGGACCCTGGGCCCACTGGCCAGCGAATCTTGCCCACTTGGTGAGTTCTAGGCCAGTGAGAAACTCTACCTCAAGATAAAATAAAACCAAGGTGGATGGTGCCTGAACAGAAGCTCCTAAACATGTCCCCTGGCCTCCACACACACACACACACACACGCACACACATGTGCACATGTACACCAGAATCAGTAGAGATAATGAAGAGCGCGGTGACACACCAGATACCTTCCCCTTCCTTCTCCCCTCCCTCCTCCTTCTCTCTCTCCCCTCCTTTTCCCTTCTAAATTTTGCTTAAAATAAAAATATTATCAATACTAGTCAAATAGCCACCCTATTATTGCATATCTTTTTGCCTCTTTGCTTCTGTGTGTGTGTGTGCACGCGCGCGCGCATGTGTTCACCCCACCCTCTCTTTTTACAGCCACACCCATATCCATTCACACACTAAGAAATAGCTATTGCTGTTAAAATTATTTTAGACTTAGAAAATATATAAATACCAAACAATGATATAACCAGTCAAATATTGACGTCTTGGCCTGGTGCCCCCTTGCTCTTGGTCAAGCGTTTAAATTCCAACACTGGCCAAACTGTGGAAGGAACCCACTTGCCCCTTTCTGTCAACAGGAGCTTCAGTGAGCACGCCCACCGTCCCTTTCTCAGGGCAACCCAACTGGTCCTTTGTGTGGGGGCATCTGGGTTTGACTGGCTGGGGCTTCCTGCACACAGGGGCATCTCAGAGCCTGAGCACAGTTCCCCATCAGTGAATTTCCCAGATGCTAAACCTTTCCAATGTCAAAGGTCTTTGTCCCTCCCCTGCAAATGCTAGTCTGGCTTGTTTGCTGCCTTACTTTGTACATAGCATACGTCCTTCAAACAGACTACAAAAACAATTATTCCCAGGACCACAGTACTCCTGAGTCCATTACAGAGTTATAGGCCAGCATATTTACTGCCTGGGATGGTTGATATTGACTATCAACTTGACAGGATCCAGGATCACCTAGGAGACACAATTATGGCAATAGCTGTGAGGGACTCTCTTGGTTAGGTTAGTTGGTACGGCTGATATGTGAAAACCCACACTAAGGCCTGAGGACCTGAGCTACATGGACAGGAGGAAGCTAGCCAAGCAGCAGAGTCCTTGCCTGCTCCCCAGCAGCAGATTCAACACAAGGTGAGTGGCTTCCTCACTTCCTCACACTCCTGCAGCCAGGGCCTCCCCACCATGATGGATGCACTCGGGAACTGAGAGCCAAAATTAGACTTTTCTCTCTAAATCTGCTTTTGTCAGAGTGTTTTGTGACAGCAACAGAAAAAGTAGCTAAGCCACTAGTCTTTCCGCGAAGGTAAAGAGCTTTGAATTGATGCCACTTCCAGCACAGAGGGTGGTACCCAGCCTTTGGCGTGCGTGGATAGCCATGCCTGATGTACCTCAGCTCAGGGCAGGGTCTTCCTTAGATGCTGACTGGGTCTGGCTCATTCAGGTCCCATACTTTCCCAAGACCTGAAAATCAGGCAGGTGAGACAGACATAGTCAGCTTTGCTTGCTCTAGAGTAAAGGAACAGCAGGCTCTCTTCCCCCTCCACGCTCTTGAATCCCGGCCTTCTTACTGCGCAGGCTTTCACACAAAAGTGGCGCAATCTTATAATTAAATTAGGCGCTTGTGGGAAATGGCACAATTAAAGCCAGAAAATAATTTAGAGAGATGGAGCCCAGTGAGGTGGGAGAGGAAACACAATTACGGACTAGCTTATTAAAACACCTCCTCAGATAGCCAGGCTCCTCCCTGTGCACCGGGCGCCTGCTCTGTAGGAAGCAAAGCCACTTCCTTCCTCCAGATCAAATTAGAAAGCTGAATGCAGTGATTCCCCGGGAGAGATATTTACAGCTCAAAGTAGTGTGGAAAGAAACTTAATCTGAAACTACCCGGAAATTATTAGGGAAGCAGGTTATTTCTATCCTTTCTCGGAGATAAACTCAGGAGATTTTTGTGGTGAGATTCTTGCAATGCACATGGAAATTTACATACAAGAGAATAAAAACACACCTTTCAGGATACATGCAGGGAAGCGCTAGTGCTGTTATATGGTAAAAATGAAGTCAGTTGTAGATATGATGGGATATTATATGATAAACCGTTTTGGTGTAATGAGATGTTTTATTTGTTTGTTTGTTTGTTTGTTTGTTTGTTTTGAGAGAGGGTCTGAAACAATCCAAGCTGGCTTCTAACTCTGTGTTGGTGATGATGGCCTGGACTTCCTGATCCTCCTGTCTCCACCTCTCTAGGGTAGAGATTACAAGTGTGCTCTCTCTACCTGGTTTATGTGCTGGGGATGGAACCCAGGGCTTTGCATGCTAGACCAGCCCTCTGTCCATGAGCTGCCTCCCCAGCCCATAAGATAACGCTTGTGTGTATGTCACTGTGGTCATCAGCCAGATGTCTTAGCATTTGATGGTCGGAAGGATCCCATAAAGGGTGGGAAACTTCACCTGGGGGTGGTGTGGCCGCAGTCCTGTTCACTGATATCTCAGCAAGTTCAGCCTCTTCATCTGTAGCACAGGGATCACAGGAGACCCCTGTGGGAGCGCATGTGCGTGCATGCGTGTGTGTGTGTACGTGCACGCATGTGTGTGCGTGTGCGTGTGTGCGTGTGAGAGCGTGCGTGCGTGTGTGTGTACGTGCACGCACGTGTGTGCGTGTGCATGTGTGCGTGTGAGAGCGTGCGTGCGTGCGTGCGTGTGTGTGTGTACGTGCACGCACGTGTGTGCGTGTGCGTGTGTGCGTGTGAGAGCGTGCGTGCGTGCGTGCATGTGTGTGTGTGTACGCGCACGCACGTGTGTGCGTGTGCGTGTGTGCGTGTGAGAGCGTGCGTGCGTGCGTGCGTGCATGTGTGTGTGTACGTGCACGCACGTGTGTGCGTGTGTGCGTGTGAGAGCGTGCGTGCGTGCGTGCGTGCGTGCGTGCGTGCGTGCGTGTGTGTGTGTGTGTGTGTGTGGCCAGTGCATTTACCACTCCTGTCAGCTATTTCACTTTATTAAACATTTTATTTTTATTGTTGATTATGTGCACCTACGTATGGAGTGTGGGTATGTTCATGTGAATATAGCAGCCCTAGAAGTCGAAAGAGGCTGTAAGACCCCTGCAGTGGAGTTACCAGTGGCTGGGAGGCACCCAACATGGACCTTCTCCAAGAGCAGTAAATGCTCTTAACCCATGAGCTCTCTCTGGCTCCATGCCCGCTATGTCTAAGAATATAAACGGTGATTCAGACATTCATACCTCTCCTCATGGACCAGGTCAGTGCTTGGTTATGTTCCCTCTTCACTCCCACGTCCACCATATGAGTAAATACCACTAATTTCATCATCATGTCAGAAGAGGGGAAACTCAGGCATGAGGAGTTTGAATAAGATGACAAATTCACACAGCCAACTGTAAGCAGTTGGTCAACTGTAAGCAGCTCACCCTGGACCCAAGCCCCTCACCCTGGAGCCACATTCTAGTAAATTAGATCTTTTTTTTCCTCGGTAGATGGAACAATGGCCTCCTGAGCAAGGAGACAGTATGGAGGTGTCAAGTGAACCAGCATATTGCACACTGAATGCTTCCTACTGCGTACTGCCCACTGTCCACTGCCCACTGCACACTGCATACTGCACACTGCATACTATTTGCCCACTGCATACTGCACACTGCATACTGCACACTGCATACTATTTGCCCACTGCATACTGCACACTGCATACTGCACACTGCATACTGCATACTATTTGCCCACTGCATACTGCACACTGCACACTGTATACTGCCCACTGCACACCACACACTACCCACTGCCCATAGCACCGCACTCTGCACACTGTCCACCACATATTGCACACTGCACACCACACACTGCCCACTGCACACCACACACTACACACCGCACACTGCCCACTGCACACTGCCCATCGCACACTGCACACCGCATACCGCACACTGCACACCGCATGCCACACACTGCATACTGCACACTGCACACTGTATACTGCCCACTGCACACCACACACTACCCACTGCCCATAGCACACCGCACTCTGCACACTGTCCACCACACATTGCATACTGCACACCACACACTGCCCACTGCACACCACACACTGCACACCACACACTGCCCACTGCCCACCACACACTGCACACTGCCCACTGCACACCACACACTGCACACTGCACACCGCACACTGCACACCGCATACCGCACACTGCACAGAGCCATCAGAATTGCTCACCACTACTGCTGGAACACAAATGCATCCACTCCTTTGCTTTTCTCCTATTTATACAAACTTCATTATGCTGTGGTTTTAATAGCATCAGTTCTCCAATAGCATGGTTCCAATGTCATAGTAAAGTCACAGTCAAGGGAGCTGGTTCTTTACCCACAAATCAGATTTTGGAACAGCTGGACACTGTTCTCAGTGACCAATCACATCACTGCTTTCCCCCTGGTGGTGACCGGACCCACACATGTCTCATTCAGTTCATACACAGACAGCAGCGTGTATGGGTGTACTGCTCCCTTGTCTCCCACTGACGAGCACACATGATATTATACAAAACCACAAAGGATATTTGAAAGGGGAGAATGGCTAAAACACAAATTCAGAAAGCAAAAGCAATAATAATGGAAGTGAGCTCAAACCAGACACAAATGGAGTCACAGGACAAATATCCCCCTGCCACTGTCCTGGACACCTAGATGTGCAGCGTTAGGATCTTTTCTCACTGTGCGGCTAAATCCCTGGCAGGAAGTACGTTAAAGCGAGGAAATGTTTGTTCTGGCTCAGAGTTTGAGGGTGCCCCATCATGGCGTGAAGGCATGGCCGCTGGAGCCTGAGGGGGCGGGGTATGTCGTACCCACAGGCAGGAAGCAGAGGGCGGCGGCTGTCTATCATCGGTTCATTTCCTCTTTGTATTCGGTCCAGGACCGTGCTGTCCCGGTTTGCTTTTTGTTACCGTGATAAAACAGTGACCAAAACCAACTTGGAAAGGAAGGGGTTTGCTTAGCTTACAAGTCACAGCCCCTTTCTGAGGGAAGCCAAGATGGGACTCAAGGCAGGAACCTGGAGACGGGAGGATGAGGTCTATGGGCTTACTCCCCACAGATGGCTCAACCTGCTCTCTTAGACTGCCCAGGGCCACCTGCCCAGGAGTGGCACCACCCACAGTGGGCTGGGCCCTGCTTTGTCAATCACAAATCAAGAAAACACCTACAGGTCAGTCTAATAGGATCAATTCGTCAACTGAGGTTCCCTCTTCCCAAGTATAGTCAGCTCACAGCTAAAACTAACAATAATGGTAGCTTCTGGGATGGCACCAACTGCAGCTAGGACGTCTTTCTCCACCTCGATGAACCTAACCTAGTCACAGGCATGCCCAGAGCCGTGTCTTCAACATTACTCTATGTCCTATAAAGCTGACAATTGGTACTGACCATCAGAGAGCCCAAGGGACTGAGTAGATGTGACTTCTTAACAGAAATGAATGTGTCTGTGATGGAGAGACTATTGATGTCCCCAGAAAGTGACACCAGCCACGAGCTTCACATGAAGGGACCACTCAGAGATATTTTACAACATTAAAAGCTCAGAGGAGGGTCCTGGAGAGATAGCTCAGCAATTAGGAACACTTGCGGCTCATGCAGAGGGCCTGAGTTTGGTTCCCAGCTCCTACAAGGTGGCTCACAACTGTCTATATCTCCAGTTCCAAGGAATCTGATGCTGTCTTCTGGCGTCTGTGGGTACTGCGTGGACCCAGTGCACATACAAGAGGCAAACTCTCCTACACATAAAATAAAAATAAACCTTTTTAGTAAGTATAAAAGAGATAAAAATGTTGGAGAGTGAGCCAAACCTCAGAAGGGGTATCATTCAGAAGCAATGAAGAGAGAGAGAGAGAGAGAGAGAGAGAGAGAGAGAGAGAGAGAGAGAGAGAGAGAGAGAGAGAGAGAGACTAAGCAGACTGACAGTTCTTGGTAAGGAAATGCAAACAAACAGCACTTTAATACCAGTGTGTCTGTCTGTCTGTCTGTCTGTCTGTCCACTGAGATGGGGTCTTGAGTATTCCAAGTTGGCTTCAAATTCACTGTATATCTTAGGATTGCCTTGAGTTCCTGATCCCCTACCTTCACCTCCCAAGTCCTAGTGTAATGAGTTTGTACCACCATGTCCGGCTGGCCTTGGTGATTGTATGCTTCAGTTAGATTGAATTAAACACTAGATCTTAATTCTCAAATTCCAGAACCACCTCTCCTACTTACACAGAAACATCCTTAGGACCTTTTAAACATCTTTCTAAACTACAAATTTAACAATAAAAACAAACAAAAAGATAAATAAAAACCCAAAAATTCAAAATTAAGTAAATAAAAGTGCCCAAATGTCTCTAAATCTAACTGGGTGATGCTAGAAGGGTCTTCGGCCATTTCTTAGGACGCACACCTTCCTTCTCCTTATGTCCATTTCTTAGGACGCACACCTTCCTTCTCCTTATGTCCTTGCAGAGAGAATGGTTCTTCCTGGGCAGGTTGAAGCCTTTCATTCCCCGACCATGCCGTATAGTTCTCTAGCAAATCCCTCTGCCTGGAGTTTGATCCTACTCAGAGTTACTCCCAGAGACGCCATTTCTCTCTAAACTAGCACAGCGGCCAGTGAGGACCATTCTGAGGCTCCTTTCCTCACTCCTCCCATATGTAGGCATCTCTCTGTGTGTATCTGTGTCCTGACCCCTCTTCCTCAGGACACAGACTTCTTGCATTAGGATCCACCATGATGCCTTCACATTCTGAGTAGCTGGGATTAAGGGCCTCAGCACGTCTCATGCAGGACAGGAGACACACAATTCAACCTCGCTTAGAGAGGCAAGGATTCACACAAGCAGTCTGTAAAGAAAACTAAGCCTTCAGTTAGCATCACTGTCGAGACCAGGCTGTGGACACAGGCCTGGAAACTACACCTGCCGGAAGCTGAGAAAGAAGATCACAATTTTAAAGTCAACATAGGCTACATATACAATCAAGTCCAAATCAACACATGTAAGGCCTGTAGCTGGTGCAGCACACAACTGCCTCTGTGCAGCCCACTGCCTACCTCTGCTCCCTAGAACTTGCTTAGCATAACTGGCTCAAAACAGCCAAGTCATACAGCAAATGTAAGATTGTGGCCACAGGTTCTCCACGGCCTGGACACCCACTCTATTTAAGTGCAAAGTCACATACTACCAAACATCAGTGTCAAGAGAAAATATAGAGAGATAAAGCTAAGAACCATACCTAGTAAGATGATAGGTAGATAATAGATAGATAATAGATAGATGGATAGTTGATAGAGACATAGATGACATTCCAGGTAATGTAACAACGCAAAAAACCAACATATTTCCATCTACCAAAAGCCTCAATGGACAAAAAAAAAAAAAAACCTAAATGAAGGTACCAAAGTTCCAAAGAAGCAACAAATATGTTTTTGAATAAAGCAGGTATCCGCCTATGGCCCTGATAGGCTAAGGGATAAAAAGTTAAAGCAGATATCCAAAACCCAGATGGGCATGTTCATAAAAATAAATAGAAAAAGAAAAAATAATTAAAAGGCACATAGGTATCGATGGCCCTGTTGGGCATGAAGTATGGGGTTAGGATACACAGGTTTCCAGGACCCTGATGGACAAAAATATAGAAATGGAGTAAAAGATAGGCTAGCCCACAAAACAAAGGTGTCAACCAAAAATCACAACAAAGACATAATTCTTCAAAATGAAAAATCACACCCCCCCCCAAATTTAAAATTATCAAAAAACACAAGTATATGCCAAGAAAACCCTACCAGAATATACCAAATCCTCAAAAATAGTTTATGGAATTTTGATGCATTTTCCGAAACACAAAATAAGGCATGGTGGTAGGGGAAATTAAAACTGTCACTCAAAAGACCCTTCAATGGGAGAGATCACTGAGGGACCTCACATCCACGGGAGGCTAACAGATATGGCAGATACGGCTGCAGCAAGCAGTGGCATGGCTTTCTTTAACTGGCTGGGGCACTGAAGATGGTGAGAACAGAAGAGGAGTAGCCACGAAGACTAAAAATCTGGCATTTTACTGGAGGTTTAACTCAAGTTAGCCTTTAAAGGGAAAAATAAAGATTTTTTTTTAAAAGATGGCTGTACCAAAACTCAAAGACCAACAACCAAATTATTATACGTAATAGTGAAGGGTCATCCTCTACAGCTTGTGGAAAGGGGACACAAATGACAAACAACATACGCAAGATCGCACACCAAGTATACACATATTTTCAATATATCTTCCGCTTGGACGTCCTACCTTGTACGGCTCTTCGTCTTGGGGTGTAGAACTGCTTAGGAATTAATTGATGACTTAAGGAAGGAAAAAGGAGGGTAACTTCACAAACTGGGTCCTTGACTCCTAAGTTATCAGAGTATTGATTGTGACCTCCTTGTACTTCTTAAACTCAGAGTTTTAGATCTTTACTATTTTCCTACTTTCACCAGGAACAGACAACTGCAAACCTTGGTCCAAAATGTAGGAAAGAAGTTTACTCACTAACAGCAATGGAAAAATAGTTCCTAAACACCAAAGCAAAGGTGTGAAGGAGTAGCTCAGTGGTGCAGTGCTTGTCCTAGAGGACCCTTTGACTTAGGGAACTATCCAGTGCTGTTCATTGAGAAACAATGGATAACAGCCTGAAAAAGGGTAGATGCCAGGTATTGGAAAGTCAAAGGATACATTGTTTTGTTGCTGGTTCAACTAGATGAAATAATTAACTCACATCCTATCCTAAGTTACCTTTAGGCATCTATGAATAACAAAGTAGACAAAAAATTGCCCTGCTTAGGGACCTTCCAAGAACTTGCAGTTCCCTAGTCTGACCAGTATAGTGGTTCAGGGAGGGAATGGGAGCGTAAGTTTGAGGTATCCTCTGAGCAAAATAAAGAAACTGTCTCAACAAAAAGAAGGTAGCATGAATCTTTTAAAGGCATTTGAAACTAGAGTTAGAGTCAAGCAAGGCTAGGGTCTGAATTGAAAGCCAGGAGCTGATGCATCCAATTTCAGGATCAGAAGAAAAGGTGAAAGAAAGCCATTCAGTGGAGACAGAGGAGGAATATATGGAGGAAGGCAGAAAGGAGGTGAGGGGAGGAAACAGGAGGAGAGGAGGGAGGGGAAACTCTGCTGGTATGTAAAATAAGGCGAAAAAGCTACAAAGCACTAAGCAAGCAAATTATTTGTCCTTAGCATATTATCTTCTCATAGAGAGAAATAAAAGTATACTGTCAAACATTTTTCAAGAAAACATAGAAAAATGAAAGCCATTCATTTTCCTGTAATGAAAAGAGTCTCCTTGAGTCAGAGTTTTCCTTGCTTCAAGGTAATATTACCAATAAAAACTGTGATGGAAGAATCAGGCTAAGTAACAGGCTTGTGGGACCCCTCCCAAACCATTACCAGTGAGAAGCAGTCAAAGACACAGGGACATGTTACAAAGAACAGAAGACCAAAGAAGGGCTCTTTACATCAGGGAACGTCTGTCTCCACAATGCATGCAACTTTGCATAAGTAGGAACATCTAAAAGAGCTGTCCAAAGACCAGACACCACCTTAGAACTCAGAGGTACTGGCCATAGAGTATGCACGCCATTTTGTGTGAATGGTAGAGAGAATTATTAAATAGCAGAGTTGAATTTATTCTCTGTCTTCTACAGAGCCCCAATCCCTGTGAGCCTCATTATTCTAGTGCACACCACATACTTCAAGGGGGGTAGGAGACATTTTCTAGTCTTATCGGAAGAAAGTGTGAAATGGTGTTGAGGCTCAGTTCATGTACACTTAACCAGGCAATTCACTGTACAACCTTAACATCAAGATGAAAGCGCTGTAGAAGACGGTGGTATTGAGGTTTTTTTCATGTGAATGAGTCCAGTCAAGGAAGAAGATTAGGAAGAAAGAGGTGGCAGGACAGCTGAGAAGCAAAGCGATGCAGGAAGGGAAGTTAAATAGGAAATGGTTCTCAAATGTTCAGAGGGTGAGAGACTTCGGAGCACTCAGCCCTAGATGAAACGCCTTGATTAATCACTTTCTCCCAAACCTCAGGAGTCTATGCAGAAAAGGAGTCTGGAAGATTGCTAAGAGTCAGAAGCGTTTTGTTTTTGTTTGATTTTTTTTTGAGAGAAAACAAACATGAAAACATGAATTTGGATGGGAAAGAAAGGGTTGAGGGAAGAAAAATTATAAAAAAAAAATTGTATGAAAAAAATTAGTTAAAAAAAAGGAAAAAGAACAAAATCCTACTTGGGGACATCTGGTCTACCCTGCTCCTTAAACTCTTCAGCTTTTAAATGAGTCTTTGTTCTCCATCTCATGCTTCCCTAAACCACTCCCATCTTTAAAGAAAACCGAGATCTCCATCTATAACCCAGGCTGGTCCTGAACTCACAGTCCTCCAACCTCCATCTCCAGTCCTGGGATTACAGGACAGTACTGGGCCACAACATTCCAGACCTTCCCCTGCCTTCTCTCTTACCTGTCCTCTGTCTCCTCTAACGCTCAACTCAGTCCGGCTCATCATTCTAGACTCAAGTTCACTTGGACAAACTCTCTTGACTCATTTCACCGTCTTCATATTCTCATTCTCCCAGGAACTATAGTCATGTTATCACTGGTGTCCGCTAGACCAAGAAGATCTATCGCTAGGAACACAAGGGCAGATGTATCCTGTATCTTCCCATAGGGAAATGACTGAAAATATCTAAAGGTTCTGAAGGGGACATGGTTTTAATCTCACCCATGCAGTCACAGGTGAAAAGAACCAACTTGTCTCTCTTCTCCCTTTCAAGGTTTCTGCCTACCTACCTTTGATGTTTTGCCTCATCTGAGACTCTCTTCTTGGTGACATCTGGAATATCCTGCTCCTTAACCCCCCAAAAAATAATGTTAACTGATTCTTTCTTCCCTTTCATGTTCTCCAACCCATTCCCATCATATATATATATATATATATATATATATATATATATATATATGGTCTCCATCTATAGCCTGCCTGTCCCTAAACTCACAGTCCCTCAACCTCCATCCCAAGATAACTTCTGTGAGGGACCCATGCTGATCTGCTCCCACTGGGACCTCAGCTTCCTCGAATGCCATGGCCAAATTCAGACAGTAACTGTAATGGTCAATAATGTTAAGTTGATGTGATCTAGAACCATCTAGAAAACAAACCTCTAGGCATGTCTGTGAAGAAGGTTCTAGACCGGGTTTATGGACGTGAAAATTCCACACTAAGCATAAACAGCATCATGCCATGGGCTGAGGTCTCAGACGATAAGAGAAGGGAAAGCTAGCTGAGCACCAGCTTTCATCACCTCTGCCTCCTGGTTGCAGAGGCAGTGTGACTAGCTGCACTGTGTGCCAGCCACTGTCAGATCTCTGCACTGTGTACACTGTGTACCGGCCACCGTCAGATCTCTGCTCTGTGTACACTGTGTACTGGCCACCGTCAGATCTCTGCACTGTGTACAGACCACTGTCAGATCTCTGCACTCTGTACCGATGTGTACCAGACACTGTCAGGTCTCTGCACTGTGTGCCGGCCACCGTCAGATCTCTGCACTGTGTACACTGTGTAGGCCACCATCAGGTCTCTGCACTGTGCACTGTGTACTGACCACAGTCAGGTCTCTGCACTGTGTACCAACCACCGTCAGGTCTCTGCACTGTGCACTGTGTACTGACCACTGTCAGGTCTCTGCACTGTGTGCCAGTCACTGTGAGGTCTCTGCACTGTGTACCGACCACCGTCAGGTCTCTGCACTGTGTACCAACCATTATCAGGTCTCTGCCACAGTCAATTGTACCCTCAAATGTGAACCACACAAACTTTCTTAAGTAGCATTTGTCAGTATTTTTGTCATGGCAACAAATAATATGGTGTTTAAGGCTGCAATAGGGGTACGTTGTGGGTTAAGGAAGCTGATCCTGCCCCTGGCCACCAGGTTTCTCTATGTGCCAGAACACAAAGAACAAACTTCTAAAGAACATCCTCCTACTGAGTAAATGGTTCCTGAGCATGATGGTAGATATCAGACCCTGGAAATCTAGGAAGAATGAATGGCCACAGTTTGCATTTGTGACTCTCCTCTCTTCTGGAGTGGGAGGATACCCTCGTGGAGGCTGCTTCAAACCCCACTGAATAAAAGGGACAAATACGTAGAGGAAGGCAGAGGCATAGGAGCTTACATAGCCTAGCACCTTCTATGGCTAGGACTGGAACAATTCCTTTTTTGTGTCCGCAAGACTTGGGAAGGAAAGAGGCCCCTACCCAACAGCAAGAACTGTTGTTGGAGGCTGCTTGTTCATTCCCGGCCAGCCAGACCTGAAATAAGCACCCAGAAACTGTATTAATTAAAACACTGCTTGGCCTATTAGCTTATGCATATTTCTATCTAGCTCTTATACCTTAAATTAACCCATTTCTCTTAATCTGTGCATTGCCATATGGTTATAGTCACCGGTAAGGTTCCGTCCGGCATCTGTCTCCTGCAGTGGCTACATGGCTTCTCTTTGACTCCACCTACTCTCTCCTCCTCTATCTGCTTGGAATTCCCGCCTTGCCCTATTCTGTGCTGCTACAGGCCCAAAGCAGATTCTTTATTAACTAATGGTATTTCCCACATCAAGGAACAACATAAGTACAAGTTATGTATGCAAAGGCCTCTGCAGCTCTTCCTCCTCCCCAACTCGGGAAGCCACTTTCTGCTGTGCCCACAGTTTCCTCCCTGTCCTTGGGAAGAGCTCAAGAGACAAGCAGACAAGCCCTCTACACACTATAGCACCTGTCCTGACCTGCCTTCCTCCCAGGACTGTATCTTCTGCCTCCTGCTTGTCACCCCAGTGAAGTTGTATAGTGAGTCTGTGAGTCCTAGACTCCTCAAAACACCCAGACCAGAGTAAGCCTTGGGGAATTCCTTGCCTCCCCAGCAGGGGGCACCATTTCCCAGAGGCCACTTGATTAGACAGACAACCACACCCAGGGCTCACACACAGGCCCGGCCACAATTCTGCTGTTTATAACTCCGGGAAAGTAAATTTACTTTACTTGTGGAAAAGTAAATGAGCAGCTACATATGGCAGGGCTGTAAACATGTTTCTTCCAAGTAAGGAGTCTTTAAGGAGGGGACAGTAAGTTGAAAGACAGGACAGCAGGCCCAAGACCAGCAAGCAGGTCCACTACCACTCTTGGAAGATGATGTAACCAGTTTGCCCATATTACTCTAACTATGACATCAAGACAAAGATTCTGGTTGGTTTTATTAAAATATCAAAAGTGCTCCCAACACAGTTTCCCCATTTCTTTCTGGTCTGGATGTTCTCGTTCTCCCCCCCCCCCTCACACACACACCATCTTTGCCTTTGATTCTAAGTCCTTTTAACATGATACATAGCTTATCGTATGCTTGTCTTAACAGGGATTAGTCAAGAGACCGGGCTAAATTTGTTTAGACAAGTTCTATAGTATCAAATGAGAGAAGGCGAAATGAGTTGAGTTTCCAAGCCCAGAGAACATTCCGTTCCCTCGCTGGGGTTTACAGTCTAATGTGCTTTACGTTAGGAGACAAGCTATAGCTTGTAAAAACGAATGTGGAAATCATGTTGGGTTTGAGGCGCTCAGCAATGATTATGCAATTGGAGAAGGTTCTGCCAGGAAGAGCTTTAGCTGAAAGCAAAAACGATCAGTTCATAATTGCTGAGAGGCAAAATCGGAATGCCTCTCTTTCCGGGATAGTGTGTAGGGGCGGGCAGCCTCTCTCCTCAGCTGCCACTTGCAACCTGCCAAGGCGGTGTCACCTGTGAGGTCACCGTAACATAACAGTATGGGATCCCAGGGCAAGGAAATCAAACATCTCATTCACGGCTTTGTTCACATTTTTAAAAAGCCTGAAAATTAAAATTACACTATTTTTTGTCTATAAAATCAGTACTGTTTTACCAGTGCCGGCTAATTCTCTGGAGGCACACTTACCGCGCTTACCATTTGAAAGCATTTTGATAATGTTCCCTAAGCGGTCTCTGTTTCATTTGGACATCCCAATCTTTACAGACGCTGACTGTGGCTCTAGTATGTTTAAGGACAGTCTTCTGGAATGATCTAATTAAAAGCATGTGTGTAGTGTGTGTGTGTGTGTGTGTGTGTGTGTGTGTGTGCATGAGGTGTTTTAGGGGCATGCATTTCACTGAGCTCGGGTCGCCAGGCTTCTACAGCAAGCACCTTTACCCCTAGCTTTTGTTTATATCTGTGCATTTACAGGACCTTCCTCAAAGCTGCCTCCCTCCTGTCACCCAAGGGGTAGAAAAGCCCAGCTTCTGCTGTGTGGATGATGATGTTTATAAATGTCCTTACAGCCCTGGAGGATGCTCTAGGGACACTAGGATTTGGACTTCTGGACCTCCCCTCCACCATAGGTCCCACCCTTACCCGGTCTGTATACACCACGCTTGACACTCGATGGACGTGATTATCGTCTTTTCCTCTTGACAAGAAAATAGGTCCATGGGGACAGGGACGGTCTTCTCTCATCTGTGGCTGTCTCTCACCTAGAAAGACACTGTCATGCTCAGAAAGCATCCGACAGCAAAGGCTGGACAGAATGCGCAGCAACTCCAGACACACCATGAAAAGGCCATGTCTTTTTCACATCTACTTATTTTACATCTCAGTCAGGGTCTCCCCCCACATCCTTCCCTTCAGTTCCTCTCCCCCATCCCCCCTCCCACCTCCCCAATCCCCTTCTTTTCCTTCTTCATCCGGGAAAGGGCACATCTCCTATGAGTATCAATAAAACAGGCCATGTCTTTTTCAATGCAATACATACACAAATAAAAATAACACACATGTAAGGTGATGTTTAATCACGTGAGAGGTTCCCAAAGCCCTAGAATTATTCAGACAGGCAATTGAGAGCCACTGATAGAAGGGAGGCTCGCCCCTAAGGTGCCCCAAGCAACACTAATTTCCCCTTCTTGGAGGCTGATGGGAGTGTGGTAACTCATCTATCCACCCACAAGGCTAAGAGGAGACACCTGATACCAATGAGCGTGGATGGCTCTATGGCTATGCAGGGCTACGCACAAGCATCCTTACAACTGCAGCAACAAACAGTTTCGGGGGGAGGACGGTGCAGCCTACAACTTCTGACACCATGAGTTCAGCGTGCCGTCCTCACCTACATCATAACAGAGCTGCCATCGGCATCTGTTCCCATGTGAAAAAAAAAAAAAAAAAAAAACCAAAAAAGTGTGTGGCCCTGGTGCAAATACCCACAAGTCCCAGATCCCCACAGCTGTGCATACTCTGCCTTCTGACCCAAGGATTGCGGCCCTTGCTTTTCTCATTGGGAAAAAAAAGAGGTAGCATGATGACAAACACCTGTAATCCTAGCACCAGAGGCAGAAGCAGGAGGATGGCCTGGAGTTTGAGGCCTGCCTGGTTTGCACAGAAAGCCCCAGCTTGCAAAGAGCTACAATCAGTGTGAAGTAAGCCTAGGACAAGTGAGACTCTGAGAAAGAAGAAAGAGGAGAAGGAAGAGAGGAAGGAGAGCCTTAAACAGAGAAAGGAGAGGAGGGGGAATGAGAGAAAAAAGGGAGAAAAGGAATATATATGCCATGCTAATCCTCTGGCTTGGCTTGGGAGGAAGGGGGAGAGGGGGTAATCCTACTTACTGCAGAGATGAAGTGGGAAAACAACAAATTCGAAGTCTACCTACAGAGTGAGTGCAAGGTCAAGACCAACCCAAGCAACAGTAAAGAGAGGATGTAGTGTGTAGTCTAGGGATGTAACTCAGCACTGCCTTTCATGTGAGGCCCAAGGTTCAGTTCCCAATACCGAAACAAGAAGTAGTAGGAAGGGGAGGGGAGGGAATGGGGGAAGCAGAAAAGTAGGAAGGTAAGGAGGGAGAGAGGGAGAGAAGGAAGTAAGATGTGGATGTCCTTCTGTATATGTGTTGCTTTTATTGGTTGATGTTTGGCCAATGGCTTAGCAAAGCCAGGCAGGAGATCTGAACAGAGATAAAGAGAGAGAGTAGGAGGAGTCAGAGACACCACGTAGTCACCAAAGGAGTAACTTGCTACACCTGTAAGCCACAGCCTCGTGGCAATACACAACTTTATAGAAATGGGTTAATTTAATAGTTAAAGCTAGTCAGTAAGAAGCCAAAGACACTGGCCAGTGTTATAATTAATATACTTTCTGTGTGATTTTTTGAGTCTGGGCAGCTGGGGAATGAATACATAATCTCCGTTTACAGTAGGGAAGAAAGGCTGGTTATAAAAAGAGGAGGGTGATGATTGGTTACTCTCCCTGGATTCTAACCAGTGAGCTAGGCCCCTTATCACCATGGTTACACACAAACAGCATCCACAGGAGGGACCCACCTCAGACACCTGCTAAGATTATCAAAGCCTGCTTACTATCAAACGTTACCAGGATGAGAAACTTTGTATCTGAAGCAATTAGGGTGTTGTTGTACTGGCTAAATTTATGTCAACTTGGCACCAGCTAGATTTGTCTGAGAGGAGGAAACCCCAACTGAGAAAATACCTCCGTAATATTAGGCTGCAGGCAAGCCTGCCGAGTATTTTCTAAATGCTTGGTGGTGCCATCCCTGGGCTGGTGTCCTGGGTCTATAAGAAAGCAGGCTGAATAAGCCATGAGGAGCAAGCCAGTAAGCAGCACCCCTCCATGGCCTCTGCACCAGCTCCTGTCTCCAGGTTCCTGCCATGTTTGAGTTCCTGTCCTGACTTCCTTGGATGATGGACTACAATGTGGAAGTGAAAGCCAAATAAACCCTTTCCTCCCAAAGTTTCTTTGGTGGTAGTATTTCATCATGGCAGTAGTAACAGTAACTAGGACAGATGTGTTCTTTGTAGCTACTTTTGTTGCAAAATACACTGCACCTCCAGACAAATAAGAAATATGCTGCTTCATGAATGTCATGGCCTGCCACCTTTCTGGTCTTGAGTGTGACAGCCTATGCATCTCTTTATGAACACGGCAGCTTACTGTTTTATCTTCTAAAATCTATGAAAGTGAACCCCTGGCATGTATTCTCTTGGTGTCTGCTTTACTCTCTGCACCATTCTGTCTGAGAGTTGCTCATGGTCACTGCAAACATGGTACCTTATCAGACAAAAATCACGTTTTCACAAACCCATTCCACGGTTATAATGACTCATGCTGCTGTGAAGATTCTACCAGTCCTTGGGTAAAACAGAGACACTCTCCTACTGGGATCTACCTAGGAATGGAATGGCTAAGATTGGCGCATGAGTGTATGCCCTTCTTCTGGTGTCAGAACCAAGTATAAGGAGGGAAGTCATATTCTCAATAGCTCGTGACAAGGACATTCTCATTCAGCTACCATGGTGTTATCAAATATCAGTGTTTTATTTGCATTTTTAAAATTACAAGTGGGTGAAATATCTTTATAGTCATGGGCCATTTGAATGTCCTTTGTCCAGTAACTTCAAGGCTCATTCCTTTTTTCTGTCAGGTAATTTATGGACATAGATATACACACATATCACATACATCATATACATATAGATCATATACATCAGATGGCCAGTGAGAGGCTCAGGATGTAAAGACACATAGTGCCAAGACTAAGGATCAGGGTTCAACATCCAGGATACACATGGTAGGAGAGAGCAGACTCACGTAAGTTGTCCTCTGGCCTTCATGTATGTGCCTATGGCATACATGTGAACACACACACACTTGAAAATAATAAATCTTTTAAAAATTAGATGCAGATATACATCAAGGCACCTTGGGTAAGTCCCAGATCCCCACATACTATTATTAATATCTAATTTCGACAGATTTTAATTCTTTTCTGGGTGGTGTGTGCATAAATGCATACCCTCTGTGAATACGAAGAGACTCTCTCTTCCTTTGCAGATATCCCTTGTGTCTCTGATTCAGCTCTGTTATACTGATTAGAAACCTCCAATGCAGTCAAGAATAGGCGTGGTGAGCACAGCTGCCCCGTGTTGCCCGGCTTGTTGACAGCCCTGACAGGGATGCTCTTGCCTTTCATCCTCAGGGATGAGATTTATCATCAGCTCCTGTAGCAAGTCAAGGCAGGCCCTGCTCACCGCTGGTCCACTGAGCCTTTCTCACGAATGGGTGCTACGTTTTATAAAATGCTTTTCCTGTGTCTACTAAAAATACCATCTTTTTTTTTTTTTTTTTTTTTTTTTTTTTTTTTTTTTTTTTTTTTTTTTTTTTTTACTTCTGTCGATGTGGTAAATTTACAGTGGTTGACTTCCCAAACATTTACCAAACCGCTACGGTTTGGATCCTGAGTGTCCCCTGGAGGCTCACTATTGAAGGCTGGAACCTAGCTACAAGATGTTCCTACAAGATGGTAGAACCTTCATGTAGTGGGGTCTTGTGGAAGGAAGTTAGCTCATTGGGGAAGGGTCTTGAAGGGTCTCCCAATACCTTAGTCTCTTCTTACCTCTTTTTTTTAATGTTCATTGCTGTCTGAATAAGCCACCTCCCGTGTGTGTTTCTGCATGGTATTCTGCCGTCTCTCTGGCCTGAAGCGGCAGGGTGAGGTAAGTGGACAGCAACCTCTGAAGCCATGAGCTGTGACGAACTCTTTAAAACAGAGTCTCTCGGCCTCTGTGTCCGTGTGACGCAACACTGATTGACACACCAGCTTTGCATTCCTGGATTTAACCCCACTTAGTCGTCACATGCTAGAGCCTGCGTGTGCGGGAAATAATGTGGTAAGGTTAGGCTTCTGGGTTTTTCCATCCATGTGCATCAAGAAATAGACCATAAGACCATAATTTTCTTTCTTCTGATAGCCCTGCAAGGACTCTGTGTGAGAAATGTGTTCTCATAGACAGTTGCGAAATGGCTCTCTTTTCCTGATCTACAAAACGATTGTTTGGTCTTGGTAATATTGTTTAGGGACGCAGGCGAAATGTTCTGTGTTGGGTGGCTGGTGTTAAATTCTGGATTCCATCATTTTAATGATGTAGAACTGTCTTGGTTTTGATATTTCATCATATTTTCTCCAGAATTTGTATTTTGTCATTTTAATTTAATCATTTTCCAGCAAAGTTATCCATAACATCTTATCATACAGACAATGCCAGCTCATCTATAAATCCTGGCAGTTATCCGTATGGTGTCTTCTGTCCTTCGTGCTTCTTTCTGTTTCCTTAACTTCTCTCTGTCCCCTTCTCCTCTCTCGATTTCTCCTCTGCTGCCACAGTGCGAGCATCTGCTCCTGTCCTCCTCTAACCCAAAGCAACGAAGCTAAGAGACCATGATCTGAAGCCTCCGAAACCACGAGCTAAAATAAGCCTTCGTCCTGAGTTGTTCTTCTCAAGTACTTTGTCATGGTGACCGAAAAGGCTCTAAGTGTTTGTGGTTATAGTGGATTTTAATGGCGAAATTGGCTTTTCCTTCACTTTTCGTTTCTCTATGGATAGACGCCACGTCTCTCGGAAGCTGCTCTTTCTGTTTCTCTACAGAGAGATGCCACATCTCTCAGAAGCTGCACTTCTTGTTTTACTGACTTTTACTTGTTTAGATTTGGAGGTGTGCTTTCTTACAACTTTTCTTGGTCCTAGTTCTAACCAGATCTATAATTAAAAACCTTTTCTATTAGCATTTTTACAGAAACAAATATACATTTGTTTTTTTTAATTTTAAACATTTAAATTAAATTTAATTAAAATTTTAAAAATGCATAATTTTTACATTCTTTATAGAAACAGAGTAACAGTTTATCTTTATGAGAAGTAGGTGCCACCGTTGAGGCCAAGGGCCTGGAGGGTTCTAAGCCAGTGATCTGCTCAAGTTTCAGGTTGTTGTGTAAACACGGCTTCATCCAAGATGCCAGGACAGGCTGACATGGCTCCTCATCAGAGAATGGCCTGGACCTTCCACACAGCCCCACAAACATTGTGACCCCACAAGACATGCAGACCTGGAGCCAAGACAGGGAGGGCCCCTTCCATCTAGAAAATGGGACTTTCTGTGCAGCTCCCAGCAAAACACCAGGCTTAGCAATAATATAAACTCGAGGCTTTATTTCAAACCCAGTGAAAGCTGACCATTTACGTGTGTCTTTGCTTGATAGTAGAAAGCCCATTTTGCTTGGGATGATGGCATCTTAGACAGGGCAGGATAGAAGAGATCACACGTAAGTGACCATCTCCTTTCAGGGCCTGTATCCAGGTGAGTGGTCCATGTGTGAACTCTTCACAGGGCCCAAACAGGAAGCCCTGCCCACCTAGATGCTCCCCAGATGGAAACGGCACATTCTACGCAGTAGCACAGAAGGATGCTTTGAGATAAGCCTGGGGAGCCTAGCTCCTTCAGGAAAGTGACTCAAGGCTCCCTTAGAGCAGCAAACAAACAAACAAACAAACAAACAGTAGTGCCCAGAGCAGAAGTCTGGGGCTCAGCATGCATGGATAGTACCCAAGGCACCTTGGCTCTCTGTCGCTGTCTGAGCTCACCCATCTTGTCCTGCTTACTGACTACAGACTGACTCTTACATCTCTGGGAGTCCTTTGTTATCACGAGAGGGGAGGAGATCTGTCTATCCATCATGGGCTGAATGGTGACCTCCAGCTGTGTCCTAATCCTAATAGAGCCCCAGAAGGTGCTATATGTGGAGACGGGACTTTGAACGAAGTAGCCAACAGAATGTTGTTAGGAGTTACTCTGTTACTGAGTCCCTTCAGCAGAACAGCAGGACCTGGCTTTCTCCAGGTCTCTGGCTCATCTGGTCTCAGGTCCTTGGCCATCTGAGCAGTGTTGGGGATGGGTTCTATCTCATGAAGTGAACCTTCAATCAAGACAGATATTGGTTGGTTACTCCCACCAGCTTTGTGCTATTATTGTATTAGCGTGCCTTGCATGCAGGTCACCATTTATCGCTAAAAGGTTTTATAGCTGGGTTGACACTTACCTGTATCTTTCAGTAGTATGCAGAGTATTGTCCAGTACCCTGAATATGACCAGTAGGGTGAAGGCTCTAGGTAGGTATTACTCTACTTCTCTATGTCCAATGAGCTGTGTGGGTATCACCTTCAGCAGTAGGGTCTTACCATCAGTTTGTGGGGCACAGCAGACAGCCTCAGCTGTTAACAGACATCAAGGGTATTCTAATTTCTGGCTATTATTCCACTATTAGAGATCAGTGTCTCACTCAGCCATCACCAGAGAAACTTCCTCCTGCAATAGATGGAAATGAATACAGAAACCCACAGCTGGGCAAGGGAAGAGTGAGAGACCTTGGAATACTCCATCCTAAATGGGAGGATGTCTCCATCAACTCCCTCCGTCCTGCAGCTCCCCCGCTGAGAGAGGAAACCCCTTCCCTAAGCCAGAAGCTGTCTCCAGTTGATAACCACTTGCAAATGAGTAACTAGCTTTTCCAACAGAGTCACACTGGTGATGATGTAACCACATTTAAGGCCAGGATCCATGCCCAGCAGTAGATGGCCAACACAAAATTAACGCAGTAGTATTTCTGGAGGATTTCTTTTTCTTTTCTTTTTTTCTTCGTTCTATAAATGCTTTGTCATTTTTTTTCTTGAAGGTCTAGACTCCAAGGCTTAAGACAAAAAATGCAGTATGTTCCAGCAGGAAATGGGTGATTGTTTACACAATTTCTGTGACTTAGCTAGTTCGGGTTCTGCCTCTTTTCCTTAGAGCGGTTTTCCAGAATAATCTTTGTGGAATATCCATTCACCTTATTATCGATCATCTCTGCTCCAGTTTTTCCTATCCAGCCTCAATGGTGGGATGGCCATTTCTGGATGTACAGAAAAGTTTATCTGCAGACAGGTTCGCCATCTTGTGGGTCCACACTGCTGGGAAACAGGATCTTCATAGCTCTCATGTCCTTCTCCCTAGAATCTTTAGTCTTCCTCTGGCCTTTGTTCTAGAATTTCACAGCACTTGGGATCCAGTCCCATCCCATGCACCTGTGCATCTGCATCCTTGGCGTCTGTGTAAGTCTCCTGGATTGTTGTTGTTTTTGTTTGTTTGGGATTTTTTTTCCTTTCCTGCCCTCTTCTCTTGCAAGTCTTTGTCTAAAGACTATGCTGCACCTTCTGGACCTGGTACCTCATGTCTTCTACTCTCTGCCTTTGTCCTCTCTGTGTCATTTAACACCGGCTTCTGATGAAGTTCTCCAGCCACACTTTCCTGTCCTTGGGTCTGCTATCTCCTCTGTCCCACGTTCCTACCCCAAAGTTCCTCTTTAGCTTGCTGGCTCTGGGCTGCAGTATCTGTCCTAACTGCTTGGCTTTAGAACAAGCGAAATCAGTGTTTTTTTTTTCTCTAAAGAAGAAAAAATATTACACTGTTTTTAGAGTTTCTCTTTGTAATTGTTATAATAAAGGACAAGAGCCAAATTTCCTTCTTTTTAAGGTAGACTATTTGTGCATGGCACCGCACATGGATTTTGTTTATCCGCTCAGCTGATGACGGATCCATGCTGAGTGTGAGCCCGTAAATGCAATGGAGTTTTGGATTGGGCTTTCCTGCTCGATAATTATAATAGTGAAGGGTTTCCCCCAAGAGCTTCTTGGCTTTCTCTGTTTTCAAATGCTCATCACCACCACCATCACCACCCCACTCCACCCCCGTGCTTGGCAAACTGTCAATCCTCAGCTGCTTGGGCTGTCTGTTCTTTTGTAGTCTGGGGAAACTCAAGAGTAGACTGGAGCTCCTACACATTTACCCAGGAGCTATTGGAGCCCCTCCACAGGAGCTGGTAAAACATGGTTTGGCTGGAGACGGTGTTAGACAGCCCCCGGCAAAACTTATTTGGGGTTTGGGGGTTTGGTTCACTTGTTTGTTTGGAGGGAAGTCCAAAGAGATGCTTCTAGTCTGCTTCCTGGCAGGCAAGTCTCGGGTCTCTGCGCTTCTGTGTGTATCTGTTCCCTGCAAGCATCCTGTTTTTCAAGTCCCATGCATAGGCTCTGTCTTCTTTTTAGAGCCGCAGTGCTGCAGCCAGCGAAGCCTGGATAGCCAGACTGGCAGAGGGTGCCGGGATTGAGACACGGAGGCTTCTTTTCAGGTGGAAGAACAGCAACATTTATTTTGCCCAGCAACCTTTTATACCTCTATTCCTTCTGTGGAGACCCACCGGCCAGAAAGAACACAAACATCCTTATCAATTACAGACCACAAAAAAGTTCCGCTGTCATTCAGGGGTAGTGAAGGCAGCTGGATCACAACAACTCCCCCAGTTTTATTTTATAATACCTTGCCTGTCATGGGGAATAGCCCTCTAATATTTCCTGTCTTAGGTAGCATCCTGTCCCCAAAGTACTGCCCGTCCGTGGCTACCCAGACTCATAGCCTTAAACGCAAGACTGACAGCACCAACGAGCCAGACCATCACTGCAACCATCTAGCATGCACTAACTGGGTGGTAAAATTAACAAAAGCAGTATTCCAAACCCCTCTCATATGATGGTTGAGTTCCATAACAGTAGCAGAGGCATGCAATACAGTGCCATGAGTAACACACATAACATGATAAACTGTTGAAAAGTCCAAAGATCATCCACTTGTTCCTGAACCAGAGCTACTTGTTGGTTTAAGGTCCATATGCCCAACTGAATATGTCCAAAGCATTGCTGACTCTTTTCAGCAAGCTGGTTGACAGACCACAAGGAAGTTCTGCTGTCAGTCAGGGGGAGTGAGGGCAACTGTATCAAAACACTGCAGTGATCAGCACCATGAAGAGCATTGCTCTGCAGGATGCTGGGTACGTATCAGTCAAAAGTTCAGCCTCTGGCAGCTGCCATTTCTCTTCTAGAACCACTCATGGCCAAAGAGCTGCCCAGAATAGCTTCTAAGAACAGAAAGTTGCCGGACCTATGGCTTTAACTATCATATTCAGCAACCCATGGAGGCTCACCTGAAGAGAGCAGCATCTAAACCAACATCACAGTGTATCTCTCTGGGAACTCCAAGCAGCCAAGGACCAGACCCCAGGTGAGGGCTCGTGAGTGGCAGGTTAGGAGCTGCCTCTGTGGGAACAGATGACCCAGGCATATGAAAGCCATACAAGGGGGTCTATGAAATGTCAGTTCTGGAGGCTGGGAGGGTACCTTGAAAGGGACCCGTATCCCTTCCCATCCTTTACAGCTGGGTCATCTCAGGGAGATGAAAACAGCCCTGCAGAGGAGATGGGTGGGGATGGGCACTGTGCAGCCCCTGATTCAGAATGTAATCTTATTTGAACACAGGGTCATTGGCACGAATGGGCTAAGGTTAGGTCACGATGGTGTAGAGTCACTAGTGTCTTGTAAGAAGGGAGCAGGAGAGAGATCAGCACAGGGGAGAGGGGAACTGTGAGGTGACCACAGTGGAGAGCACAGAGATGCACACACAAGCCAAGGGACACCTGGGATCCTGGCAACAGCAGATGTTCAGAGAGCTTTTGAAGGACCCCTCCCCGAGAGCCTTTAGAGATGCATGGCCCCGCCTGCTCCTGGACCTCATCTGGACTTCTGAGACTGTGGGCGACCCGTTTCTGTCGCTGATGTCACCGCAGCCCTGGGAAAGTGAACACAGTACTCCTTTGTTTTAAGTCAGAACTTTAGGTTCAGCCGTGCCGTGCCCAGGGCCATTTATTCTTATCCTTATTTGGACTGTGTTTGCAGTCCACACCGTGTGGACACTCGCATTTCAATGTGCTAAAGCCTTATTGTCCAGCAATTCCAGCTGCAGAGACCTCAGTGTGGGTGATAGGGTGTGTGTGTGTGCGTGTGCGTGTGTGTGTGTGTGTGTGTGTGTATGTGTGTGTGTGTGGTCTTTACGTTTCCTTCCACATCTCTGGCCCTGCTACCGTGAGGAATCGATGTGGATGTGGGAAAGGAAGAGGCTACCCTGAGTGGGCTGAGAGACAAGGGCGACTCTTAATTGTCTGCGTGACAAGACAGGGACGAGAGGGAGAAGAGGCTCCTGTTCAAACTGAAACTGTCAGCTGTCCCTATGATGAACAAGAAGGAAAGAAAGCTCAGGTCTTGCTCACTCCCACAAGTTGTAAAGACAGCTGTGCAAGGCATACTTAGTAACACTAGAAGGCTGTCTGTCTGTCTGCACATCTACCTCCAGGCACCAACCCCCAGAACTAGCAATTTCCTGGTAAGTGTCCTGAAAGTGATGCCCACTGCCACTGTGTGTGTGTGTGTGTGTGTGTGTGTGTGTGTGTGCAGATGCGTGTGTGCGTGTGTGTGTGCAGATGCATGTGTGTGTGCAGATGCGTGTGTGTGCAGATGTATGTGTGTGCAGATGCGTGTGTGTGCAGATGTATGTGTGTGCAAATGCATGTGTGTGTGCAGATGCATGTGTGTGAGTGTGCACATATGTGTGAATGTGCACATATGTGTGAGTGTGCACGTGTGTGTGAATGTGCGCGTGTGTGAGTGTGCGTGCGTGCATGTGCAGATGCATGTGTGTGTGTGCAGATGCAAGTGTGTGGGGGGGTACGCCTCAGACACTGTCTCTCCTTTGCTCTCTCCCTGTCTCTGTCTCTCTCTCCTTTCACATATTTTTTCTTTGTCAGTGACATGGAACTTACCAACTAGGCTAGGCTGGCTTGTCCGTGAGGCTGGGGACCCCTTTGTCTACACCTCCCCAGCACCGGGAATACAGAATTACAGTGCAGTCCCTGGATATTTTTTCTTTTTAACGTTCTGGGGACCGGATGCATGCTTGCCAGGCAAGCACCTTACTGACCGAGCTATCTCCACAACCTGTGATTTCACTTCACTTCGAAATCACCACGTCAGGTGACTTGGGCTTCCAACACTCGCATGTGACGGGTGTCTCACATACCAGCTGCTCCGGTTGATCTCAGAAGTGATTTGGAGGAGTTGGTTGCTCTGGGGGCCGAGGTGATGATAACTTTCCAACCAGCCTGGGGAAGGGACACCCATTTCCATGTGTGGTTCGAAACACGCCACAGAAGCTGCACAGCAAGAGACATGAGGACACAAGACCATGTCAAGGCTGAGGTCTGTCACTGTACGCCTGGGAAGTGTCACTTTCACAGCTGGGGGAAGGTGACAGGGCAGGAGGCCAGCTCCGAGTCCACAGTCACGCACACTGAGAACCGCTGCCGTGAAGGGGCCTGAACAGTGGCTGGGCGTTCTGTGTTTGTATCTTAAGCTTTGCAGGAGGAAGGCCTAATACGGACACTTCAAGCATGGCTGATCTATAGCTCAACTGCTAAATCTTGAAATTTGAGGAGGAAAATCATAACAGAAGCCAGTAAGGCAGCAGAAAGGAGGTGAAAACCAAACACCAGAAACGTTCTCTCCTCGCCGAGCATAAATGATCTTGAGATTCAGTGACCTCCTTCACGCTCAGAGAAAAATGTTCTAGACAATTTAGACATTTTAAAGAGCAGAATTGGCTTCCTCTCATGTCAGAGGTGTTCAGCCTGGGCTCATTTTGGCCTCCTCCCCCAGGGGGCATTGGACAACACCAAGAACATCTTCAACGGTCACAACTAAGAGGCGTGTGTGTGAGGGAGAAGCTGCTGATAGTGACAGGTAGGCCGGAAGGCCTGCTGAACATCCTGCAGGGCCCAGGACAGCCCTTCAGGAAAGAACCAGTGAGCTCCGAAGGTCCCGTGCATTGAGGTTGAGAAACATAGTGCTGGAGATGCCTCCCCCAGGGACCGTTGTGTGTGTGTCTTGTGCCCTATTTAATTAACCACTTCCGCCACAAAAGCAGATGTGAAAATCTTGAACAAGATCAATCTGTCCACGTAGAACTGAAACAAGCCTCAGTAGTAACACCCAGAACACACAGCAGATCTTCTCAGCTGGCAAGAGATGACTTCAGCCCCTAGAGGGGAGGGCAGGGCTCACCCTGCTAAGCCAGGCACCATCCTGGCTTCACAGAAAGCCTGCTGACAGCTCAGAGATGGAGTTCTAAGCCTAGGCAAGAGTACATGATAAAGGAAAGACATAAGAGCCTAAATTCTACTGTGGTTGGTTGCTCAGTAAGACACACACATTCCAACACCTTAGGAATAGAATCCAGCTCAAATATGAGGGGAAAAAAATTCCTCTCTTTCACTGAGCACCCCCCAACTCACGTTAGTTTTCCTACATGTTTGTCTTCTCCCACTCCGTTCCCAGCCCACCTCCAGCTCAAACAGGCAGCAACAGAGTTCTCGCTCCCCACCGCTCAGCTTCACAAACGCCAGGTATCCTGTTACCTCACATCTACCCTGAAAGTTACCACTGTCTTCATAGGCCCAGATGCTTTCAAAGCCCACCAGGGAGGCAGAAGAATCCAAAACATCCCAAAGAAAGCAACATCGCGTACACAAACTGTTTATGTAAGGGCAGGTGGAATAGACGGTGGGTGAGCTAGGGATTGCAGCAACACATTCACCTTGGCCTCCGAAAAATCCTTGCAGTAACCACAAGATGAGAGATGGCCAAGTTCTGGCTGCCGAAGCCTAGGCCAGAAAAAGGCCACTGCCTACAGCACGAGATTCAGGAAGGGCACAAATGTCCCTCTGAGATTTGTTTTGGTTTTTTTGGGGGGTCAATCCAAGTGCTCCTTGCTGCTTGCCTTGCTCTGCCAGGGTGCATCTGTCTTCTCACAAGTGACGACCTCAACTTAATGCCGAGACCTTGCTAAGCAGGCCACGATCAAATATGAGGCGATAAAGTCCTCGGACTAATGAGGGTTTCCCCGAGAACGCTTAGCTCTGCCCTGCACATCTTCATCAGACACAAGAACACTGCTGAGTCCCATTTAATTTTTAAGTTATCATAAATGAAATAATCAGCTCTTATTAATGACCCTAATTATTCAGCTCCTATTTTTAAATGCTGGTCTTTCAGCATGCTCCAAGTGGGTGGATTTAATTAGGCCTAATTGTAGACACGTCACAGCCAAATGTACGCCCTACCTGAATGATTAACAGGTCTTGGAATCTAGTTTACTAAATAGGAGGTTTGGCATGGGAGGCTGGTGTCTATCAAGCCTGAACACATCACATAAATGGATCTTCTGATAACTCTAATGTGAGATTGTTGTTTAATAAAACAGTCAGTCAGGACACATCCTGAGACCTGAATCCTCAGAGTCATAGTGTTTGCTTAACACTCGAAGATGAAATGTCCTGCTCTTCTTCTGGATTTGGAGTCCCAGCTGCTGCCTTCTACCACGGCAAGCTGATTTTATCATGAAAGAGGCTCTAATCCCGTGTAAAAACAAACACAGGAGCCAGCCACCTTCTGTAAGAATGATTGCTCCCCTCGGTCTCCTGCTGGAAATCAGCATCATATCGCTGAGCACACACTCAGTGTCCTTAGCCAGCTAGATCTCACCCGATTCTCCAGGACCTTCCTACGTGTGAGAAGTCAGTCCTCTGCAAGGCAATCTGGCCGGCAGGAGAATCCCCGGGAAGAGCTGACTTCAGCATCAGTCACTGGTGATTTCACCAGTAGGAACCTAGCTTGTGCACATCTGCCTTTCCTGTGTAAACCATCGCCCCCACCCCCAACTCCACCAGTCCAGGTGGGTGGGGCAAACCACTCAGCCAATGAGGGGTCACCACAACAAATACACCCATGGCTCAGCTGGCCACCTCCAAGGCCCCCTGGTACTCCGTGTTGTACCCTCCACACCCATAGATGGTTTGAAGTTACTCCCAGGGTTTTTCAGAGATTGTCTTCCTGCCCTAACACTGGCCACCTTCGGTGGTTGATGTGGGGGGCTGGGAATGTAACAAAGTATCCTTGGAGAGCATGAGCGGAGATGGCTCCATAGGAAAGTGCATGCCTTGAGCACAAGGGACTAAGCTTGATCCCTTTGTGAAAATCCAGGTACAAGCAGCATGCATCTGTCATCCCAACACTGGAGAGGCAGAGGCAAGCAGACCCTGGGGCTCTCTGGCCAGCTAACTTTGAGCTCCGGGGCAGTGAGAGGCTGTCTCTAAAAATGAGGGTGGAGAGCAAATGTGGAGAAAGATGCTTACTGTTGGCCTTCAGTCTCTACACACATGCAGACACATACATCTACATCATACATGTACAGCACACACACACATACACACACACAACCAGGCATGATGCCATGCATGTGTAATCCCAACACCGGGGAAACACAGACAGAATATATCTCATGATCACCAGCTGCCCAGCCTAGCCCTAGTGGGCTCCAGGCCAGTGAGAGACATTGTTTCAAAACAACAAGGTATACAGAGCCTGAGAAATGAGACCCAAGGTTGTCCTCTGGCTTACACACACACACACACACACACACACACACACACACATTGGGGGAGAGTCACAATCATGAGAGAATTAATCTGAACACTATTGGAATGTGTGGCGCACCTAGCAATCCCATCAGGGCCTCATGGACTCGTGCAAATCTAGCAGTGAGAAACTAAATTACCTGTGCAGAAAGCACTCTCGGCAGGATCATTTTGTCTGTCCTGACCCCATTCTTTGTGTGGCCAGGATGCTCTGTGACGCAGAAGAACCGGCAGTGATAGAGCCAAAACTATCCCGTCCCGTGTGGTCTAGCCAGGCCCTACCTTCCAGATAACCTGAAAAGGCTGTCTGCAAAGTCAGAGGTCAGGAGGTCAGGAAGTTCTCTTCCGTGAGCAGACATGACCGTGAGGTATTTGCTCACCCAGCACAGTTGACAGGGATGAAGTATAAGGAGAGATTAGACGTTTGTGGTTTTAAATAAACACTGGTAAAATGGTTCTCCCATCATAAATACTAAGTGTATATTCAAGAAAGGGTCCCTTTTCAAGGATCTGAGTATGATTTCCAGGTTAGAATTTTACATTATTACACTGCAAAGCCAAAGTCACCGTATTCTTCCACGCTACCAAATATTCTGAACAGGTAGAGTGATGTGGGATTCCTCTCTGTATGCTGTGAATGTGTTTTATTACAATTGGTTAAAGAAGCTCCTTGGCCTATGGCAGGGCAGAATATAGCAAGGTAGGATATCCAAGCAGAGACAGAGGAGGAATAAGGAGGGGTCAAAGAGACACCATGTAGCTGCCAAAGGAGAAAGACACCAGAACCTTGCCGGTAAGCCACAGCCTCATAGCAATACACAGATTAATAGAAATGGGTTAATTTAAGATGTAAGGGCTAGCTAGGAACACACCTAGCCATTGGCCAAAGACTTTGTACTTAATACAAGCCTCTGTGTATTTCTCTGGGACCGAATGGCTGCAGGACCAAGTGGGACAGAGACTT
Organism: Arvicola amphibius; assembly: GCF_903992535.2. Taxonomy (NCBI): domain Eukaryota; kingdom Metazoa; phylum Chordata; class Mammalia; order Rodentia; family Cricetidae; genus Arvicola; species Arvicola amphibius. The sequence continues at coordinate 2,762,798 of NC_052056.1, read as the reverse complement.
CTGTCTACAGCACAGCTAGCCAGCAGACTCTCAGGGTCCCTCCACACCTAACACCAGCTCCAACGGTGGTTGGCACGGCCAAGTCTCTCGGTGCTTATTAACAGACAAATGTGGGAAGCATCCTGTGACATTAACCCTCCAATCTTGCCCAGGACTCAAAGATGAATAAAATGATGGAGCAACCAGTGGAACAGTTCAGTGAGAAGGGGGACTGACATCACAGCGGGAACCCACACTCTCTAGGAGAATCTGAAGTCATAATTTTCAGATGAAACTCTTGCTCCACTGGTTCTGGTTCTCGGAAGCCAAGTTCCCCATTATTATGTTGAAGACTCCCTCTAGTTGCCATTTTCCCAGAAACTAAGCTGAAAAGCAACTTGCTGTGGCCTCCAGACCTAGCGCAGCTACACCATGATGGAAGTACCAGGCAAGTCATAAAACTCAGGTATACAGAAAGTACCACTTGCCAGAATGAAAACGAAGACCCAACCCATCAAAGTCTGTAGTTCTGGGAAAGTATAAACGTCCTGGGCCTTTTGGCCTCTGTAGTTCTGCTCTGGGTAACTTCTTGCTGCTTGTTCTTGCTGACTGAGGTGGGTCAACCCATGATGGGGTATTGTGTTTAAAAGTTCATGCTGGGAAAGGTTAGGGGCTGCACTGGGATCCTGAACACCCAAGCATGGTTGTCAATTGGCTAATAAAGACTTTTTATTGGCTTATGCCTGTGTCTGATTAGTCTTCTCTGGTGGATACCCCCACAAGACTTTCAGTTTCTCTCCCTTCTGCAGCTGCTGCAGCCGCCAGCCTGGTTCCGAAGACAACTCTGAGTTACTTTCATCTGGGTCACTACCACCCGAGACTCCTGTAGCTGTGTAGCATGGAGCTCCCACCCTTCTAGAAACCTACCAAGGGCTATCTTCATCTCTCCAGAACTGAAGGGCCTGATTCTCCCTCCAGCACCTCCCTCTATCATGCTGTTCGTGAAGATTACTTCTCCTAATGTAGCTCTTCTTCCTCTTCTGACCATCACCACAGCTGTCTGGGGCCATGCTACTGTTGATCTCCTAATGAAGCTTTTCCAGGGGGTAATTTGTCTCCAGTTCCTTTCTCCTCAATCACACATGGACCTTTGATTTGTGTCTACCATCCATTCAAAGTAATCTCACCTCAGGTGGACTTAACTCAGAACACAGCCTGTCCTCTTAAAATGTGGGTTGCAGCCCATGCAGAATTGCATAACTGAATGTGGGCTCCACAGAAAATTTGGCAGTGGTAAAAAGGTTTTGAACACACAAACCAAAAATTAATGCAAAAGTCAAATAACACGTAATGAGTCCAAGGTATTTCTGGGTCACTCGCCAGGTGGCTTCCCTGCAGCCAGAGTTATGAGCACACAGTAGGTGCACTGAGCACACTGTGCACACCCTCAGGCTGTACAAGCCCAGTGAGCAGTCCCAAAGCACCTCAGCTCAGCTCCAGACCACTATGTGCTGTGTCTGAGGCTCGATTCTTAACACAGCTGTTTGAGCTGCTGATTTGAGCCTCATTAAAGAAAAAGCATTCAATTAATTAATTAATTTACTTTTGCCTTGGGATTAGGACAGGTTTCAGACCATTTCTGAAATGTTCCTAAACATACATCTCCCATTTTGTTCTATGTAAATCTACAAAGCAGAATTTACAGCATAAATGATTAAAATCAACATATCAACCTTGTTTAGGATACCTGACTATATTCTACACCCCATAACATAAACTATTCATCCAGGATTTAATTCCTGATGTAAAATTAACCAAGCATGGCCATTAAACCAGTACAAGATTTTGCTTTTGTCTTTTTAATGATAAAATTATATGTATACTGAAGAATGGTTTTAAAATTAGTTTTGATAAGTTATCAATATATGTTTGGTTATGTACCTATTTTATATATTTGAGGTTAGAAACAATCAGTGAAGCCAGACATGGTGGCTACGCACACCTTTAACCCCAGCACTCTGGAGGCAGAGGCAGGCATATCTCTGAGTCTGAGGTCAACCTGATCTACAGAGCGAGTTCCAGGACAGACAGGACTACACAGAGAAACCCTGTCTCAAAAAACAAACAAAAATTTCTTGAGTGAAACGGGGTCACAGGATGTGATGGTTTGAAAGAAAATTGACCCCAAAGGGAGTGACACTGTTAGGATGTGTGGCCTTGTTGGAGGAAGTGTGTCACTGTGGAGGCGGGCTTTGAGGTCTCATATATGCTCAAGCCACACCTAGTGAGACAGACCACTTCCTGTTGCCTGCAAGTCAAGATGTAGGACACTCGACTACTTCTCCAGCACCATGTCTGCCTGCACGCCACCACGTTGCACTATGATGATAATGGACTAAACCTCTAAGAATGTAAGCCACCACAATTAAATGTTTTTCCTTTATAAGAGTTACTGTGGTCATGGTGTCTCTTCACAGCAATGGAAACTCTAACTACAACACAGGTTGAAAAGCTTGTGATATTTTGATATAAATGACCCCAGGAAAAGCGGTCCATGGATGCTATGACCCTCAGTCTGGATTGTCAACTTGACAGGGTTTGAGATCACTATGGAAATGAACCTATGCGCATGTCTGTAAGTGGGAAGACACACTGTCAATGTGTTGTCAATGTGCTGGGTCCTAGACTGAGAGGAAAGGAGACAGTGAACTGGGCAGAGAGCCTGCAGCTCTCTCTCTCTCTTCTTCCTTCTGTGGGTGCACACTGATCCACTGCCCCACAGTCCTGCTGCCATGACCCCTCACCATAATGGACAGAACCCTTAAACTATGAGCCCAAACAAGCCCTTCCTTCTTTTTTCCTTCCTCCCTCCTTCCCTCCCTTCCTTCCTCCTTTGAGATGATTTTGTTGGATATTATGTACCAGCAATGGGAAAGGTCACTGAGATGGGAACATAAACCACGAGTCATTTCACCGAGAAAAGATGACTTCACAATTTATCCCAAGCAGATGAAGTCTCTTTAGGCATGGACACAGGATTAATAGAATTGAACAGAACTGAATTGCCTGCCATCAAAGCCTGCGTAGAGAAGGAGGAGAAAATGAGTGAAGGCAAGGGTCACGGGGGTCCCCAACAGGACCCTAGTGCTCCACCTCCCTAAGAGTAGGTGCTCCACCTGCAGGCAGTGGGGCCCCACAGTACAGCAACTAGAGCCCTCCTGCTCTCATTCCCAGCGTCTCCATGACCACGCTCATAGCTGAGCATCTTCCAGACACATGTTGTTGTGGGGAATTTGAACTGTGAATTTGTTGCAAGCCAGAATCACCTTGGAAGGGGGTCACAACAAGATTTGTCTAGATCAGGCTGGCCTGTGGATATGCCTATGTGAGTCCTCTTGATTGTTAACGGAGGTAGGTAGGCCCACCCTGAATGTGGGAGACACCATCCCTTGGGTCGACCCTGGTCTGTCTGTGGGAGAGTGGAGGAAACCACTGACCGCTCAGTGCTGGGTTTTAAGCACAAGCAAGCAGGCAGAGGCAGGGGCGTCTGCTCTCTCTGTTCTTTTTTTTTTTCTCATTTTTTTTTATTAAAGATTTCCATCTCCTCCCCTCCTCCTCCCCCTGCCCTCTCCACTCCACCCCTCTCCAAGACAAAGAGCCATCAGGGTTCCCTTCACTATGTTAAGTCCAAGGTCCTCCCAGCTCCCCCTAAGTCCAGGAAGGTGAGCAACCAAACTGACAAGGCTCACAGTGAGCCCGTCCATGCTGTAGAGTTCCTGCTCATTGCCGTTGTCCTTGGTTTCTCAGTCCTCCTCCTCCGTCAGCCACATTCAGAGAGTCCGGTTTGGTCCCCTGTTCCATCAGTCCCATTCTAACAGGACTTGGTGGTCTCCCGTTAGATCTGTCCCACCGGTTGGGAATATAGGAAGGGTGGATATGGGAACAAGGAATTATATATCTTAGTTAAGGGAGCCATTCTAGGGTTGGCAGAGACTTGACTCTAGAGGGGTTCCCAGGTGTCCAGGAAGATGCCCCCAGCTGAGGAGAGGGTGCCAGAAATGTCCAGATCCTATTGCCATACTCATGAATATCTTGCACATCACCATAGAACCTTCACCTGGCGTTGGATGGAGAAAATGACAGAGCCCCACATAGGAGCACCGGACTGTTCTCTCTGTTCTTGACTGTGGATGTGGTTGTGGATGATGCCGCTTGAGCAGCTGACTTGACGTCTCCACAACGATGGGCTGTAATCTGAAACTGCAAACTAAACAAACCCTTCTCACCCAAGGTGCTTTTCAGAGTGTTTTTTTACCACACACCAGAAATGAAAGCAAAGCACACGTGGAGCATGGTTTCGCTTCCAGTGTCCCTCCTGCCACCCACCTTCCGTATTCAACGCCTGGTCATGGCTTGGCTGCATAGTGCCGCTACGCCCCAGCTTTCCCTAATCACTTCCAGTTTGCCTTGCCCCCTCTCTCTGAGCCAAGACAATGGTTGTCTAAATTACACATGCCTGAGTGCGCAAGTCCCAGCCTTCACACAAGTGAAGTGAGTAATCCCATTACCAACCTCAGAAGCCAGTCGGCTCCCTTCCTACAACCATCTTGTAGCCCTCGTAGTAAATATGAGTCATTAGCCCATCCATCACAACAATAGCATGACTCACACATTAGGAAAGGCGGGGGGCGGGGCCTGGGGGGAGCTTGCTTTGCATACGCAACAATGTAAGGTTTACAAATTTCTGGGATTTAACCTCATTGGGAAGGGAGCAGGGAAGAAATGAATTCCACATTTTCTAAGTGATTCATACAAATCCCACAGCATTCAGCATCTGCATGGGCTAATCTCCAAGGACTCGGTGTAAATGGTTATTGATATAGATGTGCTTTTAAGCAAGAACAGATGTTTTAGATCAAAATGTTTAAAAGAGAGAGAGAGAGAGAAAGGAAGGAAGGAAAAAAAGCACATAAAGCGACCAAGTTCAAAGACATCTTGGCTTCGTTTCTTTCTCCCTAGGGTGACTCCTCACGAGAAATGACAGAGAAGGCTGGAAGAGAAAACCTTCTGTTTTGCAATTAAAAAGTCAGCAGAGCCACGGGCACAGGTGTGGCAGCCTTGCACCGGCCAGGAGGCGTGCTCTTGCCTACCCAGCGTGGCTTCGGAGGCCTGGGCCGTGATATGTTCTATTACTCATACATTCCCATGGCAGTCATTGATTTATTTGAACACTCCTCTGCTTGGACCTCCTTGGAATATTATTTCAAGGAATACTCAGTGGGAGGCGTTAGGAAATAAGTCACAGGGATCTAGAGGCCGGTTGAGCTGGCATCGATGATGTGTTTTCTATGCTGTAGTAGATGCCTTTTTGCTTACACTCAACTCAGGGAAGAATCTCAACCTTCAGAGGCCCTACTCATGGCCCTTTTTATACAGACAAATGTTGTCCACACTCTAGCCAAAGCAGGCCTTCCCTCCTCACCCTGAAGCAGCTGTCCATGCTGGGAGGTAGAATGTACTGGAAAGCAAGCTAGCCAGCCCACAGCCCTGCCATTCTGATCCATGGCGGGAACAGGCGGGGAGAAGTAGAGCACTCAGACCAGGAGCACAGGCTTTTGCTGACAGTAACCAAGCCATGGTCACAGCAGCCAACAGAACGCTGAGACAGAAAACTCAGATACTGGGTCAAGAAGCCAAAAGCTCTGGAATTTGGTTCTTCAGCTATCTGGTAAGGAAATCAAACAGAGCCCTAAGTGTGATCACCCGAGGACGCTATACACGCCCTCCGTACGTGTTAACCCAGAAGCACGTCACTGTTGTGTCAGGACACCAGAACAGTTGGTGACCTCAAGGTTTGGTCTCCATGCTTCCAGACATCTGTGACTATTGGGGCAAATGTCATGTCAGTCAAATGTTCAGAGGAGGCCACAGATGGCGCTCAGCATTCGTGGGCCTGGGGCAGAGAGACGGGTGATTCTACATCGTCTTCCCGGGCACACAAGAAGCCTACATTTTCTAGCCTCCTTGGAGCAGCTACCTTGTTCATCCCCTTGGGTTCTGGTCATAAAGCTCCCGCATTGACCTTTGACACAGTTCTTTTCCACTTTGTGACATTCCCTGTGGTCACGTAGTGAAGTTGAGATGACAGAACCCTGGGTTACCACACAGAGAAAGCCCAGGAGAGCGGCCAGGTGTTCCAGGTGTGCACAAGTGGCCCAGTGTCTTTGTTAAGACACCATGATACTGAGATGGTTTCTTACAACAGTAAGTGTCTATATTATCTTAATTCACAATCTAGTTTGGGGAGTCACAAGTGGCCGCTGAAAACGGGTGCTTTCAATTCATTGGTTTTCTGGGCATTTTCCTGACCAACCATGCAGTTCAAAACCAGCACCAAAGAATCTCAGCTGGGAAGGCAAAGAGAAGCTGGAACGAAAGGGGCCGCATGAGTTCTCCTGGGGCCTCCACCTCCATGGGGTCGCTGGGGTGGAAAGAACCAGAAAGGTTGTCCATGTTGCTTTCCAATTCTCAGCACAGTTATAATTAGAACACTCTAGAGGGGGTCTCTCCCTTATTCCTAAATGTACCAGAGAATGAAATTACACAGGCCAGCCGAGCAACTTGGTGACTGGGTAGGTGGGGGTCCCTCCCGAAGGCTTATTGCGGCTCCTATTTCGTTCTTTTTGTCTTTTTTGCCGTCAACACTGAGCATTTGGGTTACTTTAGTCACTGTGGTCACATCAATCCCCAGTCATCTCTTCATTCTATTGTCGGGGTAAGACCACACATGACTTTCTGATTGGTTTGTCCTCTGTCGTGATTCCTAACTCTTAGGAATGGGGGTGGATACCAAGGCTGTCTCCGCACTGACCAAAGAAGAGACAGAAAATCACCAGCAGGGTATTGTTGTGTGTTCAATGAATGAGCAAGATTTGGTGAGGAGGGAGGTATGAGCTCTGATGTGGGGGAAGGGCCAGGAGGGAGGTATGAGCTCTGATGTGGGGGAGGGGCCAGGAGGGAGGTGTGAGCTCTGATGTGGGGGAGGGGCCAGGAGGGAGGTGTGAGCTCTGACATGGGGGCGGGGCCAGGAGGGAGGTGTGAGCTCTGATGTGGGGGTGGGGTCTGGAAGGAGGTATGAGCTCTGACGTGGGGGCGAGGTCTAGAGGGAGGTGTGAGCTCTGATGTGGAGGTGTGTCTTAGAGTTTCTATTGCCATGAAGAGACACCACGACCAAGGCAACTCTTACAAAGGAAAACATTTAACTGAGGCAGCAGCTTACAGTTTCAGAGGTTCAGTCCATTAACATCATGGGCAGTGCCCAGGCAGACATAATGCTGGAAAATGTTGTAGGAAGCCACTTGTTTTTCCCAGCTGCTTAACCCCAAAATAACCACACAGAAAATGTATTAATTAAATCACTGCTTGGCCTTTTAATCTAGCTTCTCATTGGCTACCTCTTACATCTTAATTTAATCCATCTCTATTAATCTGTGTATCGCCACATGGCTATGGCTTACTGGCAAGGTTCCATCCAGTGTCTGTCTTCGGGCACACAGCAGGTCTATGTTGTCATTAAGCAAGTTGTAACACTCTGCTCACAAACCCCACTGAAATGCTCTGTAGCCAGACCTCCTGAAAGAGTCAGAGCCATTCATGCTGACGAACCAGGATGCTGCCGTTTTGAAACCACACATTTTTTCTGCTACTGCTGAATCAGGAAAACCTCTCTTAAAGGAGCTGCAGCATGCTGCCAGCAAGCAGAGCCCATCTGAAAAAAAGTGTCTTAACTTTTTTTTTTAGTGTCTAGAATTCCTTTCTAAGCCCTCAGGGTTGTTTTTTTTTTTTTTGTGGATTTAACTGGCACCCAATGAAGCACCAGTTTGTAGTAAGAGGGTTTTTGTTTGTTCCTGGCTGTTCAACCCCAAAATAATCACACAGAAAATATATTAATTAAATCATTGCTTGGCATATTAGCTCCAGATTCTTATTGGTTAGCTCTTACATCTTAATTTAACCCATTTCTTTTAATCTGTGCATCACCATGTGACTATGGTTTACCGGCAAGGTTCCATCCTGTGTCAGTCTCTGGCAGGGCTACATAGCTTCTCTGACTCCACCTTCTTTCTCCCAGCATTCAGTTTAGTTTTCCCTGCCTAGCTCTGCTCTACCCTATCACAGGCTCAAAACAGCTTCTTTATTCATTAACCAATAAAAGCAGCACATATACAGAAGGACCTCCCACACCAGGATAAGGAGCTGAGAGTTCTGTATCTTGGTTTTCAGGCAACAGGAAGTGAGCTGAGGCACTGGGCAGTATCTTGAGCATATATGAGAGACCCAAGAGTCTGCCTCCACAGTGACACACTTTCTCCAACAAGACCACACCTCCTAGTAGTGCCACTCCCTTTGGGCCCATTTTCTTTCAAACTATCACGAGGTGGGAACTTCCCAGGAGAGGTGGGCTTTAAAGAGTTCTGGGCATTGGTAAGAATTTGGAACATTCAAGGGAGGAATAAAGGGCTTTGTGAGAGAATTCTGGAGGCCAAACGGGTGTGGGGCAGGATGGTGAGAGAGCTTCTCAGCAGAGCAGAAACTTCTATTGGGGGCATGGAGGAGAAGGTGAATGAGAACCCAGCTCTGACAATGTGATAGGTGGAAAAAAGGCCATCCACGGGTGCCCAAGCCCCAATCTCTGAGGCCTGGACAGTCCCTTCATATCCGAAGGGACTTCGCAGGTGTGACTAGGCAAAGGATCTTGAGATGGGGATCATGCAATCATGACCACCTTTTTAAGACAGGGTCAATAGACTCAAAAGCTGCTTACTACCCAGCCTGAGTTTGACCCAGGAACCCACGGAAAAAGCCTGATGTCGTGGCACATCACCAGAAGCCCGGGATCTCGAAGGCCAGCTAGCCAGGAGTACACAGCACAATGATGGAAACAAGACAGACCCTGCCTCGGAAGTGGAGAGTCAAGGCCTGAAAGCTGTCTTCAAACCTTCACTTACGCATGCCATGGCACATGCACGTCCATATGTGCGCGCACACACACACACACACACACACACACACACAGGGAAGAGGGAAGGGAGGGAGAAGGGGAGGAAGAGAGGAAGACAAAGAGGACTTTCTATTGCTGTCATGAAACACCATGACCAAAAGCAACTTGGGAAAGAAAGGGTTTGTTTCCAATTATAGTTTACAGTGTATCGTGGAGAGAAGTCAGGACAGAAACTCAAGACAGGAACCTGAAAGTAGGGACAAAAGCAGGAGCCAATGGGGAACGCTGCTTCCTGTCTTTCTCACTCTGGTTTCCCATATTCCCCAGGACCACCCAGGTAAGCATACGATGACTCTTCCCCTATCCTAAGCATCCCACCCTTCTGCATGCCCCGCTCCACCTGACAAGTGGGTAAGGCTATTTGTAAATCCTCCCTGATACACCAAACCTTTGTCTGTCCCATCGGCTGTCAGGGAGTGTCTAGAGATGTCAACACCAAGACACGACCACACTTGGTACTTCTTGCTGTTTTAGGAGGCAGGATAGTGGGTGCTCGGGAGTATCCATTTCCTCATCCCCGGACACGGTATATGCTATTACACATGCCAAACAATGAAGGTTGCAGGTGGATTTCAGACTGCCTGCGTTACACAGACAAACACCAGTGCCATCACCAGGATCCACAGATGTGCAAGAGGGAAGTGGAGTCGAGGTGCACATGATGAGCTGGAAAAGGGCTGAGCCGGGGACTGCTGACACTGCAGATGGGAGGAGGAAACAAGTTGAGGCAGAGGGATGGCATTTGGAAAGCTGGAAGAAGAAAGTGTTTACCCCGGGGCCTTCAGAGAGGAGGCAGCCTTGCTAAGTCCTTGATTTTAGCCTAATAAAACTGGTATTGGATTTCTGGCCTCCAGACTTGCAAGGTGCGTGTGTGTGTGTGTGTGTGTGTGTGTGTGTGTGTGTGTAGGTCCAAGACTGACATCAGATGCTTTCTTTAGTTGCCTTCCACCATGTATTTTGACACGGGATCTCTGATTAGCCTGGGTCCTATCAATCCTACTAGGTTGACTGTTGTAATAGGGTGCGGTGGGCCGCTATTCACCTCCACTTCTTCAGGGTTACAGGCACGTATGCTCATGCTCTGGTATTTTTATTCAGGTTTGGGGGTCAAACTTGAGTCCTCACACTTGTGCATCCAGTGTTTTTACCAATTGCACCATCTCCCTTGGCCCCATAGATGTTTAACCCGAGTGACCACCAGGCAGTTTCTTCCAGCAGCAATAGCAAGCCATGTGCCTCCGCTTGCTCCTTCTTTCACTTGGATTCCAGATCTGGCCTCGTTTCTCTGCCTTAGTGAGGTCTAATATTTGTCCCTTTGTATCAATGACAACAGCCACCTCACTTCCCCGAGGGCTTCTTTCTTGAATTCTCTGCGTCAAGTCTTGAGTGTCATAGCGCTCCCTCTTGCTCAAGAGCAATATAAAGTACAGACCTGCCTGCCTTTCCGAAGGACTAACATGATTAATCCCTTGGCCCAGCTGAGTAGCACAAATGGTGGAGACATTTGTGTGACGAAAACTATCTATTTTGGAAATCCAGTATCAGATCTAGCCAGGCTTACCCACCAGCCAACAAGAGAAGGCAAGGCCTGTCGTGGCTGTTCTCTGAGCTCTACCCATCCACCGTGGTGCACGTGTTTATATTCACACATATAAGCATATGCACACACACATAAGGACAAAGGAAAAAAATCTTCACATGATGGAACTAATGGCGGAGGGACACTTGTTCATCATACCCACCAGGCACTGGCATCTGGACCCTGGAGTTTTCAGCAACTCATGAAAATGCCTGAGACTGGCAGTGGTGGCCCACACCTTTCGCTACAGCACTTGGAAGGCAGAGGCAGGAGGATCTCTCTGAGTCTGAGGCCAGCCTGGTGTCCAGAGAGAGTTCTAGGACAGCCAGGGCTACACAGAGAAACCTCGTTGGAAGAAGAAGAAGAAAGGAAATAAGGAAAAGGAAAAAGAAAGAGAAAACAGAAAAAAAATACAGAAAAGAAAAATATTTGAAAGCCCAGAAAAGAGAGGAAAAGTGTGATGTTAGCATTTACGCGGGATGTCTGTAACCTGCAGCATTTCTCAATTTATCAATCATTGGCTTTTTGCACCACCACAGTTTCTACAATCGGAAGCAGCTTGTGATCTTAATATCCCTTCCTACCAGAATTTAGAATTCTTGAGTGTATGCAGTGGATGGAACAAGCTGCTTTTATCCATCTAATTATAATACAGGTTTTTAAAAATCTTTTCTGGTTTTTCTTAACATTCAAAAACCCTAAAGATGGGAAGTTGGCAGGTTTTAATCCGTGGTATAATATTGTTTGGTCTCCAAAAGAGAGCTGAAGGCTGTGCGGAAACTGGCCGGTCACACGGTAAGCTGTGGGGCTGAGTGTGTGGTGATGGTGGTTAATGTCATTGTCATTGGTCCTTGATTCTTTTTCACGCAACATACAACCGGCCGTTTTATAGTCTACAGTTCAGTGACATTTGGTCTACTTACTCCTTCACGCGGGTCCCCTCTATGGGGTTTCAAATCTTCCACCTTCCTTCCCTTCAGCCCCTACTATGGACCAATCTGCTTCGCGGCTCAGTGAATTTGCTTATTCTGGACATTTCGTGGAAATGGGATCAATCTGTGACCTTTTGTGTTTAGCCTCTATCACTTGAATTGAGGTTCTCCTTGGCTGGAATCTGTCGTGTTCTGTTCCTTCTCACACTGGTGCTTGAACACTGGGGTTGCTGTAGCAGGGTCTCTCAATCAAACCAAGAGCTCATCGATGTATAGCCAGTCTCATAGCCAGTAGCCAGCTTGCCCTGGAGGTCATCTTCTCCATCTTCCCAGGCTGGGATCACAGGCTGGCGGCCACACTCACCTGATTTTTACATGGTATCTGAGGACCCAAACTCTGGTCCTCACGCTCGGACCACAGGGCTGCAGCCACTAAGCATCTACTCCAGCCCTAAAATAAGAGGTGATATGGACAGAAAGTTGTACTGTAGGCAGTCGGGTTAAGAAATGAAAATACACGGTCACTCTCATTACTAAAAGAAGTCCTCGTAGAACGCGACAGAGCCCACAGCAGAGGCACATGCAGAAGCGCATGCAGAAGCGCATGCAGAAGCATGTCCCTTGAAGTCGGATGTGGCTAGAAGAGGGCCACGAGCTGGCGCAGCAGGCAGAGGTCAGAGGCATGCTGGGGGTGGATCCAGGAGCCCTTGTCCCAGGGAGACCTGGAGGGAGGGAACTGTTTCACCCAGGGTTTACTTTGGCTCACCACAACAATCCAAGTTCTGTTCTTCAGGCCTCGGCTTCTAGTTCAACCCAAATAGTTTCTATTTGCAGAAGGTCTTAGGAGAAGAAAGAGACCAGTTCTGCTGCCAGGTACTGAGCAAACACCCTGAACCCCGCAGGGAGCTCCCGAATACAACTCCCCTGTGTCCCCCAGTCACCTCCCTGAACCAGCCGACACCAGCTACAGCGCCAATTCTATATCCAGCGCTATAGGTCAAGTGGTTACAACACTGTGAAGTCCACCCGTCCTGCTCTCCGGCTAAATGCCCCTTGGAGAGGGCATTTCCAGTCCTCAGCAGAGCTGTGGGGCAAAGCCGAACAGGACAACGGGGCCAGAGAAGCCGCTCACCCTGCAGCAAGCACAGGGCCTGGGTTCCACACTGCAGAAGCTGAGCAGGGTGATGCACCCCTGCGACTCTGTTGTTATAGCAGAGGCCCAGAGAGGGTGGGGAGCTCTACCTGGCCCCACAGCTTATAAACAGTAAAGCTCAGATAGGATCCATGCCCGATCCGTTCCAGGTTTTCTGGCTACCTTTCAGAACACCCCCCAAACTGAACTCATATCCAGAGTGAGAGTTTCCATGCAGTTGAAACTGCTATGCAATCTGCCTGGCGTGGAATGCCCAGTGGTGATGATGGGGTTGATGGTGATGGAGATGATGGTGGTGGTGATGATGGTGATGGTGATGATGGGGGTGATGGTGGTGACGGTGATAATGTTGACAATAGGGTGGGGGTATTTCTTTTAAGATTTTCCTACACTTTTCTTGGTTTCTCTTCACAGTTTGGGCAGTTTCTGCCCCAAAGACACTAAAAGCTGAGAATGCACTGATCACTTTGGCAGACTGAAGGGGTTTGGGGGGAGCGAGGTTGTGTGAGGGATGCTAGGGGGAGCATGAGAGGGAGGAAGGGAGGGAACGAGGAAGGGAGGGAGTGAAGAAGGGGGGATACGGAGGAGGGCTGGGGCAGGGGCCTCGTGGGAGGGAAGCTCTGGGGGAGAGGTGAACCTGGAGTCTGTAAGTAGCAGAGGTGAGATGGCTGGGAGCTTGCTAGGTGGCCTGTTTGGATTTCTGCTATCTGACCCTCTGTTGACACATGACGAGGCTGGCACGCAGCAGCAAAGGGGCTGCTGTTGGTTCCCTTCCTGTTCCCTGTGGAGCTGGGGACTCTGAGGATGTCCTCAGGAGTGGCGCTTTCCTCCCACCGGCTGACCCTGACTTCTGGCACTCATTCCACAAACACTTGGCATTGCAGAGCAAGCATGCAACATAAGCCAGGGCTTGGTCACCCTCCTCTCCCCACAACTGGGGAACAAGAACCTAACCAAGGCAGACCTGCAATGTCCTTAGGGACATTATGATTTGAGCAACAGATAGAAATGACCAGGGTGGCACTGTGGCTTCCTTATCTATCTGTAACCCCGAGTATCACCATGACAGCAGGCCTGGCATCCTGCACTGTGCTCCACCGCTGAATATCTCCAAAGAGAATGTCAAGCTGTGACAGAGATAGGTGGCAATGCATTGTCTCATTAGAAACAGTCCATGGTCCATTAAATTTTTTACTTAATACCAGTATTAAGAGTAACATAAAATAATTTCCATGTTGTAATTCTCCACACACTCTCCTTGATCTTAAAGCAAGGTTTTGTCTTTTGAAACTGGCGTTAGAACTCTTCCCCAGGAGAGGCAGGACTTATCTGCCAGCTTCTGTCTGTGCTGACGGTGCTGTTTCATGTGTATAGCCATCCAAACTTCTGAAACATTTACAGGGGAGCCATGGAAGTGGACTTTATGGAGAGTTACATATTTAACATTGCTTTAAACTCACCCCAGTGTTTCAATCAACTGGGCAAACATTTAACAGTTCTCATTTATAACAACCATAAAAGCCTTATCAGGCAGATTAGTGTATGATGTCAAACATGTCCTAAAAAGGGAAGGAACTGAACTCTCAACACATGAGACCTGTGCTGACGCTGAGTGTGGAGAGGACCCTTATTAAAACTTCTGAGCCTGGCCTTTCTGGTTCCATGGCCTTCCCTAGCCCTGTCAGGCTCCAAGGCCTCCATTCCAGAAGCCACAATGTCTCTGGGTTTCATCCTAAATGAGGAGGGCTACCAAACTCTGTTTGGTAGCACCTGGCATCCCAGAAAGAAACTGATAAGGAAGATTGTGTTTGAGTTCAAAGCCAGCCAGGGCAGTATACCCAGTGAGTTCAGGTTCAGCCTGGGATTCATAGGAATCCCAAACACATCACTAAAAGGTACTCAGCAGGTACTGAGGCACCAAAGACTTGGGGATCACCACTCCAAGACTACCCTTTCTCCTGGTGCAGAATCAAGACTTGCTTAATGGTCTCCCAGTAAGGGTTTTAAGTGTTTTGCTTTTTCTTACTTGGTTTCTGTATATTCCAAAGGTCTTTCATGGGGCCCTGGTGACTCACTGGTGACCCTGTCTGGACTTTCTCCCTGCAGATAACATCTGGGTGACTCATACCCATGACACCTGGGAGCCCGGTGGAGGTACTGTTTGTTCAGGCCATCGTCACTCCACCCCTGCTCTTCCTGGAATGCTGTCCAAAAACTAGTGGCAGCCATCCCTAGCTCCCCTCTGAAGCCTCAGAAATGACAAGCTGGCCTATTCAGTTAGCTGGCACAAGATTATGTAGTCAATTCTGGGAATGAGGATGGATAGGTGAACCCAGCCTGGAGGTCAAAGCAGGCTAGAGGCACCCATTCAGAAGGCTGGGTTGGCCCCAGGAGCTTGCGCCCCTCCTCCCGCCAGCACTCAGCTGGTCACCTTTGCTCCAGTCTCAGAAGGGAATGTTCATCTTGGTCGCAATGCCTCCTCTCACTGCTCAGGGCTCCACCTCAAACACACGAGCCTTTCAGAGAGCACAAAGGGTTCCTGTGTGGGCCACTGCCCATGAGGCAACCAGAGCAGAAATCACCGGGAATGTGAGACTGTTGGCTGCCCAGTGACCACGATCATTGTTTAATTCAGAAGTTGCCACTTGGCTCTGAACAAAGTTCAATACCTGGATGTTCAAGTTGTTCTGAAATAAGCAGCAACTAAAGCCATGGCAGGGACACGACCTGTCTGAGCAGTGGAGGGAATGGACACTGGGCCATCCTCGGTCCCTTTGTGCCGATCTCCTCAGGAACCTGGGAACCCACTGGGTACCCAGATCTCTTCTCATCAACAAGGAAGCGGGAATGGTCTACATCTGAAGATACCAGGGTTCCCTAGCCTCAAGAGGATTGACCTGTGACATCAGAAGTACTCCGACCAGTTCCCTTGGTTTTCCTCATCCTTAGGCCTCTGTGTGTGAACAGTTCCAGATGCACAGCTCTGCAAGGATAGAGCCCAGCGGCACAAATGATTGAGACCCAGCCCCTCTCACACCTCAGGTTAGGAAGGCTTATGAAAATGTCAAACCGCAGCTTCCTTTAGCTAATCCTTCTGCCGCTGTGCTGGGAAGGGCTACTTTCCTCTTTTTAAAGTGACACTCACAGGGACATGTGGTGGGACTGTTGTCACTTTGAAAACAGTGTTTTAAGTACTTGCCTGTGTTGGCTTCTGGTATGGTTAAACAAAATGGTAGCTAGGACCACATGGACAAGAGCTCCCGTGGGTTTCAATTACAGTTAGGAATGTAGCCCTGGAACCAGGAAAATGGCTCGGTAGATAACTGAGCTACACAAACATGAGGACCTGAGTTAATATCCCCAGCACCCATTCCAAAAGCTGTGAGCACGTTTAGTTCCACTGCTGGTGGGGAGGGGGGTAAAGAGAAGATAGGACAACACCACCAGCCCAGCCTAAAAGCAGGGAACTCCAGTTTGTGTGAGACCCCGTCTCAAAGGAGTAGGGTGGAGAATTAAAGAGGAAGGCACACATCTACCCATCCATCCACACCCACACACTCACATACACACACACACACCTACACACACATGCACATACATGAAGAAGACACATACTCAGACACACACACCTACTGACCCACTCACCCACACCTACACACACACAGTCACATACATGCACACACACCTACACATACATGCACATACACACACACACTGACCGACTCACCCACACCTACACACACTCACACACTCACATACATGTACACACACCTACATACATGTACATACATACACACCTACCGACCCACTCACCCACACTTACACACACACAGGCACATACATGCACACACACCTACACACACATGCACATACACACACACACACACACTGACCCACTCACCCACACCTACATACACACACTCGCATACATGAACACACACCTACACATACATGCCCTCCACCACCACCACCACATGCATACACACACTAAGGAACACTACCCCAAAGGCCAAGACCCCAAAACTGAGTGCATGGTCCCGGGAAGCCGGCTTTTGGGGGATTACAGAAGCGAAGTGGCTGCCCCCGACTCCAGACAGCAAGTCTAAGGAAAACATCTCACTTCCTCCTTCTGATTCACTCTCCTCAGCGACAAAGACTTTAGTCTGCAGCACTGATCCGGGCTGTCCTGAATGCTGGTCTTTGTGCATTCTGTGCCCTGATCACAGGGTAGCCGTAGCTTCAGTCACCACCTCTTGAACTAAAGAAAGTCTGCTCTAGCTGTCTGGGGTCATCTAAATTCTTAGCTTTTGTTTCTTCCTCCAAACTTAATTCTTACTCATCCTTATACACATACACACCAGCACCACCACCAAACCACACACACACACATGCACACACTATGCACACACCACACACCACACACGCACACACACACCACACTACGCACACACTCACTGCACACACACAAAATCCTGGTATGTGGCAGGTGTAAGCAGAAGGACTGAGAGTTGGCGGCCAGCCTGGGCTCCAAAGTAAGACAGACCACATCTCAAAAACACAAAACAAATAAAAAGTTCCTGAAAACTTACAAGATTCACAAGACCTCTCCTCAAAGTTACAGAGACAACTTCCAGAAGGAGCCGCCCATCCACCAAGCTGTCTGCAAATCTGGAAGGGGATGGTCCATCCACCAAGCTGTCTGCAAATCTGGAAGGGGATGGTCCATCCACCAAGCTGTCTGCCAGTCCCAAAGGGGGCTCCGGAGATGCAACTTTCATAAATCACCCCAGCACTGGAGTGGACTTTTCAGTGCTGCACAGCCTTGGAGTCACCCAGTTCCCCTCTCACCCTCGCTCCGGTAAGTGGCCTCAGCAGAGGCACTGGCTCGCTGAGCTGGCCTTGGGTGGATTGTTCTTTAGTCTGTCATCAGTATCCTATCTGCAGGGAGCACAAATTTTTAATTTTTTTAGGTTTATTTTTTATATTTTATTTATTATTTATTGTATTTTATGTGTATGAGTAGTTTACCTGCATGTATGTATGTGTACTGTGTGCATACAGAGTCCAAGAAATCCAGAAGAGGGTGTTAGGTCACCTGGAACTGTAGTCATGAATGGTTGAGCGCCACCATACAGGTGCTGAGAATTGAACCCAGGTCCTCTGCGAGAGAACCAATGCTCTTAACCATTGAACCATATCTTCAAATATTTATTGCCACCTCTCCAAATAACAGACTCACCCAGCTAGACTACATTTCCCAGTATTCCTTGCAGCTAAATGAAGTCATATGACAAGATCCAAACTAATTGCCTCTTAGGATTTGAAACATGCCCTTCAGAGGAGTATGCCTCTGCATCTCTTCCTTGCTCAGGGATGAGTGTGGGTGTGACAATAAGCAGGGGAACTGAGCAGTTAAAGGAAAGTCATTGGAGCCCCCTCAGGTCCCTGTCCCCAAGAGTCATGGAGGGAACATTGAATTTCTCTCACTTTTACTGATGTGTTATTTGCATGCAGTGTAGTTCTCTCTGAGGGGAAGACCACTTGCTTTTTCTGTATTTTTGTTATGGTTGTTCTTTGGAGACAGTCTTACTCTGGAGTTTACATTGACTTGAAACTCATGCGATTGCTTCCTGCCTCGGCTTTCCGAGCCCTGGGGTTACAGACCCTACTCTTGATCTCCTTCTCGGTTACCCCCCACCCTTCCCCCCTTTTGCTGTATTTTCCCTGGATGGAAGACTTAGTCTATAAACTAAAGGCCCTTGGAGTCATCTTTCTTCTGCCCAGAGGCTCTGTGCTGACTTGTGCACCCGAGAGGCATCCTCAGGCTCTGATGCTGTCTCATGGGACGGAGACGCTTGAGTCTGCACCATGAATGGGGAAGACATGGGCACACTTAGTCAGGCATTGTGGGAGCCAGCCAGGATTCACAGTTTCCTAGGGTTGCTGAAACTCATGGAAACACTGTGTTTCAGGGTAGCCTGGAGGCTTTGCCTAGACCCTGATAAGGCTGAGAAGCCAGACTGTAGCCTCTGTGGCCAGACTGTGGCACATCCTCCTTTATCTTCACAGAAGGAGCTAATGATCCCCGGTGGCTGTCACCCAGAGGGCGAGTCCTAGTGACATTTTACGTTAGTCATTGGGGAATGACACGCTGATCAGGGTTAAAGGTGGCCCTGCCTGAGTGTTAGCTTGGACGTGAAGAGCCGTAAAGGTCTGGGGTGAGTGGGAGCAGGCTGCAAACACACCTGGTTCCATTCGCTCATCCTTCAATCATTGACCAGACAGAGATCCGATCCCAGGAACTGTAAAAGGTGCTGGAACACTGTGAGGAGCATATGCCGCGGCTCTACCCGCCCTTAGCTTCTGTTTGCATATGGGGACACGATAATAAGATTAGCAGAACACTAACGAGGTGATTTTCCAAGTGGCAAACACTGGGAAGGGCAGTAGCAGCTGGGATACTGACAGGAAGTTGAGGCCCTAGCACGGCAAGGTCAGAAAAACCTTTCCATGACATTGGATTTGAATCATGAAACATGGCCAGACCTTTGACAATGGATAGAAGGGAATTCCAAGGAACCCTAAGTGCAAAGGTCCTAGGGCAAGAGCATGGGCTGGCTGTTCTAGGAACAGGCAGAGGCTGGGATGCTGGGTATGAGCATGAGGAGGGGCAGGGATAGGTCATGGGACACCAAGAAGATTCGATTCTATTCCTTGCTTTGGACTGAGAAGAAAAAGGTGACCTCATGGGATTTGACCAGGTTGGTTTTGAGGTAAAGGGTGAGTCACAGGAGAGGAATCTAAAGGGGTGACCTCGCTGCTGAGTGGTCCAGGCCAGCAATGGTGCTGACCAGAGGGCAGAAGAGGAGGGCCTGAGAAGAGGGTTGGCCTGAGTTCTGGGACTGACTGCTGATTGGGCAGTAAGGAAAGAAGTGGGAGTGGCTCCTGTAGCCTGAATGTAACAGGAAGATGGCAGGTGTCAGTAACACAACCAAAAAGGAAATGAGGGAAGAGGGGCTTGTGTTGGCTCAGAGACCGAAGGGCTCAGTGAAACAGAACAGAGAGCAAGCAGGAAGTGGTGCTTTAGAGTCTAAAAACTTGCCAGCCTGATTCAGTGTTTCGCTCTTTACGCCCTGATCCTACCCCCCCCCCTTGCCTTGACAAGACCCCCCAGTTTCTTAGACAGCAAAGTTCTATGACCTTCAAGAACACTCAGGCCTGTGGAGGGCCCTTCACATCAAAATGCTGCAGGCTGGTGTTTGGGTGGAAGACTCACCCCAGCCCCTGGCATCCATAGACACAAAGAGTCTCAAATGTTTGAGTTAAGGCTTCACCCGAGACCCTAACATCCATATATCCAAAGAGTCTGGAAAGCTCAGATGGAAGTTCCATCCCAAGCCCCCTCCCCTAGTTGTCTTAG
Organism: Arvicola amphibius; assembly: GCF_903992535.2. Lineage (NCBI taxonomy): Eukaryota > Metazoa > Chordata > Mammalia > Rodentia > Cricetidae > Arvicola > Arvicola amphibius. The sequence goes on along the minus strand of NC_052056.1, from coordinate 2,742,674 downwards.
TCCAAACTCTACATCCAAGAAAGCCCGCCAAATGATGACCACTCCTCAGAGATGCTCAAGACCACTCCTACAGGGTATTTAAAATGCCCCCCCCCCAGAGAACAAACATGTGGTTTTCCAGTCTTCCTTCCCCATCGCCTCTCTGGGGGGCAGAAGGCCATCCGGAAGCTTTTGTATACATTAAACCTGGGCTTTCTCTAGTTCAGTTTGATTTGGTCTGATTTGGATTATTGCATCGGTGGAGGGGCTTACTGGAGTGCAGAAACTTTTCAGCAGGAACTCACCCCTTTCCTGTTGTGTCACTCGGTGGTACCCACACTTTGGTCTGTCATGGGATCCCTATCTGGAGTGAGTAGTTACGTATGTTGAGTCTCCCCAGGAAAAGTCTTGTCCCATAACACAATTGGCACCCAAACAGGGGCCCACCAGAACCAAAGATGAGTTTGGGAGGAGTGAGGGCATGGTCCTGGCTGAGGGGATCCAGGCACACACCTGAGGCTGAGAAGCCTGGAGGGGAGCATCCTCTGTATGGTGTGTGTTAGTGTGCCTTTTATGACAGTGGTTGCCTGGCTCTTGCTATGGGTAGTGAGGCATGCCACTAAGGCAGAACCGTCAGGCTCAGGAGTGTCTGTGGGAGGCATCTTGGGACGGCGTCCTTCATCTGTGTGTAGCATGCCGGCCTGATGAGTGAAGTCCCCACACGATGTGGAGAGTCCCCGAAGGCAGTTAGAGATGGAGAGGAAATGCTGCAGTCATTGAGATGTTTGCAGAGGGGTCAAGATTGTTGGCAAGCAACAGCGGAGCTGGTGGTGGAGCTAGAATGTAGGTTGTGCCTAGTTAGAAATACAGCTGAAGCCAAGATGGCAGCCAAGCAGGAAGCTGTTTGTGTAAAGGAGCAATTACATCAAGAAACGGAGATGCGGCCGCACCCTCCATGTTCACCTCTGAGCTGGCAAGTAAATTAGATAGATGATGAGGAGATGGAAGTGTTGGCTTGCCAGGGCCAGAGGGATGAGAGAGAACGACTATATCAGTGCACAGAAGCCCTTCATGGGCCCCAAGAACTTGGAACTCATGGGAAGAGTCAGAGAGTGAGGAAGAGGAGAAGATGTTAAAAGCGATAGATGCTCCAACCTTCAGTAGAAAAAGAGGAAAATCTCTAAACCAACATGAAGATGGGGGCATTAACCTTGGTTTGGTATGAGAAACTAGGATGATCAGGAAATGCTCAGCCCTTGAATCGCTGGAATTAGGGAAGACTTTTAAAGCAGGCAGTGAAAGAGCCTGTCTCAGGCTGGCGTGTGAGGCTGGGGTCATGGGAGAGCATGGGATCAGTCTGCTGTGGAAGGAAAGACACGTGATGTAACTTCTATTCTCCTTACGGCCAAGGCTGCACGATGAGAGAAGTCAGTCCCTGAGAGACTGGCTGACAAAAGCCATTAGGGAAGCTTGGTTAGCTCTGTTTGAGGTCCCCATGAATATCTGGGGCTGGAGGATCATGGAGGAGGGGCAGACACTATCAGGGGAACTAGGAATAAGAGACGCTGTGTTGGAAACCCACTGGGCCAGACAGAACTGTGTTCACAGAGGAGTTAAAGAAAAGGTTGACCCAGAAGGGACCTCAAGAGTGGTATGGAAGCGAGCAGCGCGGTGGCTCATCGTGTAGGGTGCCTGCGATCGTGCGTGTGTCCGCGAGTTCAAATCCCGTGTGTGTGTGTGTGTCGTGTCCATGTGCTGCTTGTGCGATCCTTGCATGTGTGTCCCTCCTCCCTCCCACGCTGTCTTGTGGGAAAAAAAAAGTTTAGCGAGCCGCGCGGTGGCTCATCGTGTAGGGCGCCTGTGATCGTGCGTGTGTGTGTGTGTGTGTGTGTGTGTGTGTGTGTGTGTGTGTGTGTGTCCGCGAGTTCGAATCCCGTGTGTTGTGTGCTGCTTGTGCGAACCTTGCGTGTGTGTCCCTCCTCCTCCCACGCTGTCTTGTGGGGGAAAAAAAGAGTGGTATGGAGCTTTACTGACTTTGCTGAGCCCTGTGGTGGGACAGGATCATCATAAAGAAGGAAAGGCTTTGGCAGATCTCAGTAACTCGGACCAGCATGTAAAGCATGTCTGTCTATTGAGAGAGCAACCTAGAGCAGATGAGGAAATGGGAAGGCCGAGAAAGTCTGTCACGTGGCAAGATTTGTGTCGAGCTGGAGTTCCTAAGGAAAATGTGAAAACAAGCCTTAAGTGTAGCATGCAGTTCTGCACAGCCTTAAGAAGGAGCAGTTCATAGAAGACAGATGTGATAGAATAGTTCAAATGAATGTGATCAAGCCTGTCCTGACATGGTAATCATCCCCAACACTGAGGAGGGTGTTTCCCTCTAGAAGAAAGTTATGTTAGGGGTGGAGATGGTGTGGCCAGTCAGGAACTCCCCGAACAGCCATGGTGGAGGAGAAAGCTACAGCTACATCCAAAGTGCCTGTCTGACCAGGGGAGCCAGCAGGCACAGTAGGGGAGAGCAGGACCATGTTTCCCTTTGGCCCAGAGTAGGTCTGAGCAGATACTCGGAAACACAGGGAGGCTCCAGGATGTGGAAATAGAAGGCGCAGAAAGAATGATGGAGAGCTACAGGGAGGTAATTAAATTAGCGTCTCTTATCCAGGCTTTGTATGCAACCTTGATCTGTGGAGGAAGCCACTGATCTAAATGGATGGAACCTTTCCGCGCTGTGTTAGACCTCCCTTACTTCCACTTTAGCAATGTTAATTGTGAGCTTCTGGGATCACCTGACAGATGCTGAGGGCAGATGGCAGCAGGTTTTGATGGCGTTGCACCAAGGTTACCTTTGTAACCCCACTATTTGTTAAGGGATAGTGGTTTGGGATGTTGCTTCGTCCTGCCAATCCTCTGAACCTGGTTTTGATATGTGGATGACATAATAAAAGCCCCTGAGTGAGGATGACATAATAAAAGCCCCCGAGTGTTTTTACGACCTGGAAAGACAACAGTTACATGGCACTTCCACCTACCTTGCAAGCCTACGAGTACTGGGTTAACGGAAAGGAAAATCGAGTTGTTAAATCAACAGTTAATGAGTTTAAAACCACATGGGTGAAAAAGGATGCTCCCAGAGACCGTATGGTTATTGAATGAAAATCCCAGTGCCAGGAGTCGGCTACCTTCCTGTGAGTTGTTGGCCAGGGAAGCCCCCAAGGCCACAAAGCATAAACGTTATTGGTGCTGCTATTGGTTATTGCTATTACATTAGACCTAGATAGTGAGACCCCATTGAGACATCACATGTGCATGTTCTGACCGTAGGGCAGGGGAAAAGTAAGATGGGAGCCAACTGGAAACTCCCACCCTGTTGGACGGCTTCTGTATTGTCAGAGGGGCCATGTAGGCCGCTGGTGGAGAATTGTCACCAGCGTCCTTGTGTGCTGGAATACTGAAATGCTAGGCAGGGTCTTCCTGCTTGTGCAGTAGACGTTTGGCTATCATGAGTAAGATCAGCAACCTCTAATTTGGACTTAAGGCCTGCTGCACAAGAGGGAATTCACATCTGGCACTGTAAACCGTAACAGAACCCCGTGGCTAGGGAGGTCATGGGTTCCAATGGGGAAGCGACTTCTATGGTTTTGGTAGGTGGATGTGATGTGTCTGTCAAGCTGTGAGCATGGTATTGAATTGATGCCTGTAGAGAGGTAGTTATCAGACTCACTAAGAGCAAACGACTGTTACTGTAGTAGGTGGGATATTTCTTACCCATGGGTGGCATCTGTAGTCACCCCTTCCCAGGCTCGCTGAGGAAGAGGAGGTGGGGAAAAATGTGAGAGCTGGAAGAAGGGATGGAACATTGTAGAACAGTTTCCTTCAAGATTCAAAACTTCCATCCTGAGGAGAAGCTCTTTAAACAGGAAGGTCAAAAACCTCAAAACAGCTTCAGGAAGTCCCTGAAACTGACCAGATTCGCTAGGAGCCTCCCTGCCAAAATAAAAAATAAAAGCTGAGTGTCCCTCTCAGACAAGCTGGGCTTCAAAGATGGCTCTCAGAGGAGGACAGCTGCAAAAGAAAAGACTCTGAGGCCAGAGCAGCTGCCTGGAAGAGGTTCAGGCCAGCTGGGACACCTGGAAGAGACGCTCTCCAACCTGGTGGGCTTCCTGCAGGCTGTGCAGTCTGCTCCAGGTTCCCAGCTCTGCGAGCTGGCACCCATGCAGGCGTGGGCTTCGGTGATGCAGCTGCCTCTGAGTCATTTCTGCTCCTGTACGTGACCTCTCACCAGTATTCCTATAAGTAATTAAAAAAAAAAACCTCATTGGTTCACCAAACTGAACTGTGGCAATATCTGTATTTTGGTCTGTTGTGAGATACTATCTGGGATGTTTAGATGTGTTTTTGTGGTGTGTGTGTGTGTGTGTGTGTGTGCGGTGTGTCGCATCTCCCCAGGAAAAGCTCTGTCACAACATCTCCACCTCTGCCATGAGCTCGTCTCTGACTTTGATCCTATGGCAGTCGTAACCTATTGTCACCTCGGGGGACTTCTGCAGCGCCTTTCTGTATGGCTGAACTTCTGGGCGCATGTCAGCCGTCCTGCAGACCAACAGCTAGGCTGGAAGGGACCCCGTGTGGACCAGCACAGCCTGATAACTACAGGGTGTAGCCTCTCAAGGTGGGGTGAACCCAAACCTGATGCAGAGAGGGGAACAAAAACGCCAGGCAGGGGAAAGGAGGCCTGGACTGAAGGAATGGGACAATTGCAGCAGCCTCCTCCAGAAGCCCAAGGTGAGATTCTAACGCACGAAAACATGGAAGCCAAAGCAGGGGACAGTTCAGACTTTGAACCCCAGACTAGACGTGAGCAGTTCCTTACAGTGACGGGACTCCATGTTAAGGGGCCCTAGAGACCCAGCTCTGAGAACCTAGAAATGGCAGAAGCTGGAAAGCCCGCATGATCTCTCTACTCTTCCTGATTTTCTTGTCCCCACACTACTGTGGAAATTTCTAGAAAACAGAGTCACCAAACATTTTACTTGGATAGAGGAAAGTTCACTGCACCTCCTGCTTTTATTAACAAACTACTGATTCAAATTTGTAAGCTTTTAAGATTTTCAATGTTTCTCCCATAAGAACTGTAGAGACTGGCCAGCCCTTGGGGCTGGTAGTTAGCACTCCAGCATCTAATTGCCTCTATAAGCTGAATGCTGATCCACTGAAGAGCACTGGGTTTACAAGTCCTCCTCCTCCTCTCCTCTTCCTGCTCCTCCTTCTCTCTGTCTCTCTGTCTCTGTCTCTCTGTCTCTGTCTCTCTCTCTTTGTCTCTCTCTGTCTCTCTTGACAGGGTCTCACTATGTAGCTCTAACTGGCCTGGAACTCTCACGTAGATCAGTGTGGCCCTGAGTATCTACCTCAGCTTTCAGAGACAGCTGGGATTAAAGCCACAGCCCATCATGCTGGGGTGTTCTCATCTTCATGGAAAAATGAAAGCACTAAGTTGCTGCCTGGTTAGTCATTTTAGGCTAATCGTTTTACCCTTTAGACCGTAAAGATTTGTTTTTACTCCCAACTGCCTTGGTGAGACCCTCATTTTCTTAGACGGTTTCTCACCGTAACTTCCTGTGTGCTTCCCAGTTTCTCTGTGTCAGCAAGTTAGATTTATACTAACTTGCTGGGATTGTCATAACTAATTGTACAAACCAAGCATTTTAAATGAGAGAACCCTATGGCTTCACTGTTCTCTAGGCCAGAAGTCCGGAGCCAAGGTGTCAACAAGGGCCCTGACAGCATTGACGGCCCCCAGGGAAGATCCTTCCTCACCTCTCCCAACTTCTGGTGGCCCCAGGCATCCCCTGGGTATGACTGTATCACTATAATCTCTACCGCCATCTTGAGCCGTCTCAGTGTCTTGGCTCTGCGTGTTCCTCCTAAGGATATTGTCATTAGATTCAAGGGCCATCAGAGTAGCCCAGGGTGGCTTCATCATCAGATCCCTACTGCGGAAGAAAAGTCTTTTTATCCAAATAAGGCCATACTCCTAGGCGTCGGATACTAGATGGGCAGGGTCATCCTTCACCCCCGCAGGACTACACTTCCCATCCTTTGTGAAACGTGACTGCACACCCAACCTCACCACAGCGGGATATAAGTCGGTGGTAGGTTATGTTTGGGGTGTTCGTGCTAGCCACGCGGCCGGGACAATTTAGACCCCAAGTTCCAGAACTTCGAGGGGCTTCTAGGCTCCTGAGCAATGAAAGCAAACATTGTTAGGTTAGGGTTAGGGTGGCCTTAGAATGTTAAATCTGAAGCCCTCTGCAAAGCAAAGGGAGGTCATGTGTCCCTGTGCATGGACAACCAGCTTGTCCGTATAAAGAGCAGGGGGCCACTAATCACGTCTCACACATCGACTAAGGTGACAGCGCCTGTTCTGACTATCATGGGGAAAGGAAGGAGTGGTGTCATGGACCACATATATCTAAAACTCCATTCTGCCTGTTCATGTGGGAGAATATTCTGGAGAAAAACTCCGAGATAGTGTTGGAGCTTCTGGGAGCTGGCTCTGGGACTCAGGGCAAGTGAATGACACTGGATATGGTGATGTCACAGAAGGCTGAGACCATGAACAATGGATATAAACGATGGGCTGACGAAATGGCTCAGCGCGTAAAGACACTTGTCACCAAGCCTGCCCACCTGAGTTTGACCCCTGGAGCCCATGTGGTGGAAAAAGAGAAATGACTCCCACAAGTTATCCTCTGACCTCCATATGCGCACCATGGTTCACACCTAAGCGTGAGTGTGTGCGCACACACATGCACACGTGCGCGTGCACACACACAATAAATGTAAAAATTAATTGGTTAATCAAAACACCATATAAATGAGAATTCTGTCATTATAGTGTTTATCAGTTAGCAAAGAACCTCAACTATATACCCTTAATCCTTAAATTTACATATTGGCGGTACTCGGAGGCAGGGCCTTGGGGAGGTTTTCAGGATTAGATGGGGTCATGAAAGTGAGACCCACGTGGAATTGGAGGCTTTATACGGAGAGAGCTGCACTAACGTGTTCTGCCTGGCATCACAGCTGTGCTCTGTCACATGAAGAATATAATCATGTATGTACGGATGCCATAAAGGCAGATATGAAACTGTTTGAGGAAAAAAAGGGGGCATCAAATGGGAGAGAGCATGTAGACAGAAATTTCTGTCTTGCCCGGACAGAGTGTAGATGCCACCCAGTCGTGGGTTCAAATCCCACATTGGACGCCAAAAGCGGGAGGAGAAAGAGGACAATAGGATATAGCAGAATGTGCCCAAGGTACCATAAGCACTTGTGTGACAATGACCTTAGTAATGACACAAACAAATGTAAAGTGAATTAAAAACAACCAAAGCCCCCAAACCTACCAGATGTCAGCACCATGCTCTTAGATTTCCAATCCCTACGACTATGGGCTTGATAAAGTTTATTCTTCATGAATGATGCGGTCTCTAATGCCTTGCTGTGGCAAGAGAACACAGACAGGCTGGAGTGATGCAGGGTGTCTTTTCAACTGACGGAACTTTAGGTCGGTGCTTGCTACGTGACATCTTACATCTCCATTTGAAAGGTGACAAAAAGCCATCCTGAGAAGAGTTGGGTGATCGATTCCACAGATATTTCTTAAATGCTATGCCAAGGAAGGGTTCTAAGCACCACGGAAAGGTAATGCCAAACCAGATACAATTCTGACCTTAGTGGAGTGGACGAAGAATTAATTAACAAGGTAAAATGATGAATTAAAGGAATAAGAAATGCAATAAAAGAACACTTCCTTAGCAGAGGCAAGGGCCCATCTCCTGCATGGCAAAACCAACAGCTTAAACTATAAAGACATTAAATAACATCGGGGTTTAAGAAAAATAAATAAATCTACATGTCATAGCCAAGTAAGTCGAAAAGTGTCCCTGACTGGCCAGGGAAGCTCTCCAGGTTGGTTCTCAGTTCTAAGGTGGAGTTGAGAGGGGAGTCAGGGTGTGGAGTCTTGGAAGGAAACAGCTCAATTGGAAGCCTCCTGCCTGGCAGTTGAGGGTTGTACTGAGGCCAGTAGAACAGCCCAGAGTGGGGAGAAGAACCACTGTGAAGAGATGAGCCAAAGGGAGACATGGAGGAGGCCCATGGAGGTGTCCCACGGGGCTCTGGCTTTTCCTCTGAGAGAGCTACTAGTAGGCTCAGGTCAGGAAGGGCTGAGCCAACATGACACAGCCCCTCTGTTAGAAGTCTCCAGAAGAATTCAAATTCACAAGTTCTCTTGGAAAGTCATTCTCTAAATGTCAAATGCTTGCTTTTTCCCCCCACTAGAGTAGAGCAGGTGGTTCTTGGCAGGGAAATAGTTCATTCCTTCCGACACAAACACCAAAGGGTGGGATGGAAATGAAGAACGGAGAGGCACACTCGCTAAGTTTAGCCTTCGCGCTTGCTACCGAGAAGCACATATGCTCGGGCTCCTTGCCGGGAGAGGGCTGCCATTGTCTCTTCCGACACACAACCCAGCTATTTTGGAGTGGCCAAGTTGTCTGGAGGAGGCTCTGCTACCCCCCACTCTGCCAGGAAGGACGAGGCTTAGGGACTGGGATGGGATATAAGAGGCTGGAGCGCAGCAGCTCCCGATGGGTTGTCACCGTGGTCTTGCCTCTTCCTCACCAACTCAGGCTAGTCCAAGAAGGGGACCGTGGTTTTAAACACCCCACACAGTTCAGCCGTCATCACAGACCAGCCACCTCCAAACCTACATGGGATAATTGACCACAATAAAAAGGAGAGAGAGTGAGGGAAACAGCAAAACTGCCTTTGTAGCAGGGGCCACCACCAGGCTAAGTGTCCTGACTGCTGGCTTCCTGTACTTTAGATGTCCCTCCTAGGCCTGAGCTGGGAGTCCCAGTGCAAAATGAAAAAGGATCTCTTGTTCAAAATCTGTGACTTTCAAGCAGGCAATAGCAGAGCTGGAGTCCAAAGGGGCATTTCTTTGCCAGGAGACTGGAGGTAATTCCAGCATTCTGTGAGAATCTTCCAGCAGGCAAGGGCTGCTGATCGTCTTTATTAAAAGCTAAGAAAGGAGGTTGGCCTTCTTCCTACTTGGACTGCACCAAAAGTCGTATTTAATTCAGCTACACTGGGGATGGAGAGATGGCTCACTAGTTAAGAGTGCTCCCTACCCTTCCAGAGGACCCAAGTTCAGTTCCCAGCATCACCATCAGGCAGCTCCAACACCCTCTTCTGGCCTCTCTGGGCATGCAGATACACACAGTAAAAAATAAAATATTAACATTAGAAGCACAGGTGGTGGGTTTTGCACTTGAAGACAGCATGAGAGTGGAGCAGAGGTAACAACACCGTGGTGGAAACCGGGCTCTGTAGCTCAGCTGTTCTGGAATAGACACAATACTGAGAACACGTGTTCCAGGGCATGGGGAGTCTCACAGTCGCTGAGGAGCCATTCCTCAGAGGCATCACCAGACTCGCTTTCATCTTAGAATGGAAGACATGAGTTCCCACTGTTCCTCGACTCTCCAGTGTGTTCAACAGTTCTCCGTGACGACAACAGACACCCGAGCTCACCTCTTCTGCTTCAGTCTACATCAGCACATGGTTTTTGGAGGGTTGAAACTGAACTATTCCACTTTCTTAATGATTTCCACCCATGCCTACTTATGCCTGTTACTTTGATCTTTTGGTCTTTCATCCAGATAGCACCTTAATCCAGGCTTTGTCTCGTCTCTGAGGGTATTGTCATAGACTGAACTTTCCTTAAGCATTTGCTAGTGGGTCAGACAGAATCATGACCAACTCTTAGTTTATTTGTGGTTCACTGATCCTGGTTACTCAGAGCAAACGTAGGAGTCATGTTTGATTCAGAGAAAAAACTTAAAAATCATCTCTCTGCACAGGTCTGACTCAGAACAGACACATTTATTTAGAGATTATCAATTTTACAAATACCATGGGTCCTTATTATGAGTTCAGCTGTTCAGACATGCCTAAGGCGCACCTCCCTGCAGGTTAATATCAGAGTGGATTTTCAGAGCCGTGATGAGCTTCCAGAACAGAGCCTTATAAGGGAAACAGCTGTGAGAGGTGACAGAGGGGCGGACACGGGGCAGTGTCGAGGCCAGGAGTGTGGTCCAGTCCCGCAAGGAAAGCCGTCAAATGTCCCTGAGAAGGGAACCACCCCTCCGTAGGCCTCCGTTTCCTGTTCTTTAAATGTAGGCATTGGCCTTATTTATTGGCTCCATAGTTTTCCAGCTCTGAAATTCAGCATTTCCATCCCTGGTCTCTCTAACTACCCAAAGTCAAGAAAATCAAAGAAGCCATCCATGACTCCTGTTGAGGGCACCACTCTTGGCCCTCTTTGCTGTGAGGGTGAAGCCTGCAACCATTAAAAGCTGTAAGGGTGGGAGGCATAGGGTCTCCCTAGGCAGGGAAATGGCTCTTGCTATTCCCTGTTTTCAGTCCGCTGTATGGCCACCTTTGTTCTGAGCTCAGGAAGCAAGGGACTGTGGTAGAAATTCAGACCAGAGAAGCCAAGAAACTTGCCCCCAGGGCCACATCTGTGTAGCCAGAAGGAGGCTTAGTGAGGGTGGGCCCAGGCAACGCGGCCCAACAGCTGCCCTCAGAGGTTAGGACAGCAGGCTCTATCCCAGGAGTCTGTTCATGCCTAGGGCCCTGAGAGACACAAGAGGCCCGAGACCAGCAGAAAACACACTAGAGGGACAGCAGGAAAAGGTTTTCCCCTCAGGGTTCTCCACGTCGACACTGGAGAAGCCCTAGGACCCAACAGGCATTTCTTGGGAACACTTTAGGTGGGATCCCAACTCATACAGATTTCTGGTACCTATACAGGCGGGCACACTGGCAAGAGAGGGCTGGTTCCGGGAGGTGTGGAGTTAGAAAGCCTTGACCCAACATCAGTGGGATTTATGGCCAGGCACTTCTCCCTGACACATTCCAGATCATACATGAATTGGGGCAATTCTGCCTCTCCACACATTCCAGGCCTTGCCACTTGCCTCTGCTGCCCCACCCTCTGGGTTCAAAGAGTCCCCCTCTGTGGGATCTTCGCAGTCTCTGTCTTCCTTTTCTTCTCCAAGGGGCAGAAACTCAGTCTCAGTCTTCTTTGTCCACTTCACGTTGTGTTTGCTGAGTGAGTAAATGGTACACCTCACACTAAATGTTTAACTTGGAACTGGGAATCCCCCGCCCCCAAGATGGTGCTATTGACTTGGATCACAAGGTAAACACAAACCAGGAGGCAGAGCCTCACTGTTTCTGAAAAGGATGGCTTAGTGAGTTAATCATTTTTTTATTTCATAATTACACCCAAGATCCTAAAGAACTCTGTCTGCATGTCACTCTCTAGGTATTTCGTGTTTATGCGATCTCATATTCTGTCTCCCCTTCTGCTCAGCGAAGGGTTACGTTTGCCCTCACACTCCGCCTCCACCGTCCACCTGCTCCCTATGCTTAGGAGCCTACCCGGCTCCCATTTCCTCCTAACACCATTGACTTTTGATCTCAGAGCAGAAGGGGTGTGCTTTTATTAGATTCAATTTGCAGCAAGGCCCCAGGTTCCCTGTGAATTGAGCCATAATAGCCAATGAATAATCACAGGGCTCAGCCAGGCTTCAGTAACTAGGAAACCGCCCAAGGAGAGGAAGGGGGAAAAGAAGCAGAAAAGGTGAATGTGTATCCGCTACGTCCCTAATCATGCAACTGCCCACGACTGATCAAGGCTGGGCTATGGGCTGCTTGGCCAACCCAGGTCTCCTTCTCAGGGGAGGGCAGGGGCAAGCCAAAACCAAAGGTGCCTCAGTCTCTGAGACCTCACAGGTCTGCCGTTGGTGCTTCTAGGTGCTATTGCTTTAGATCAGGATTCACATCCTAAGAACTCTTAGGACTGGGGTTGCTTTAGTGAAGGCCTTCCCTCCTTCTCATGTATATGACGGATTGTGTTTCCTAAAGTGCTCACCAAGGAAAGCTTGTCATTCTATTATTCAGAGCCTACCTCTACCAAGTTCTCAACCCTGCTGATAAATTCTAGTCCAGGTTCCCCTCGGTGACTAATCTGTGAATTCCTGTGACAACTTCTTTAGTAGCTTTCTGCTCAGTGTTACCAAGGGCTGCCTTTCAACCATCGGCTGGAGCAACCACAAAAGGTCCACCATCTTGGCTCAAGAAGGCCCTCCGTGACCAAGGAAGGCCTTGGGTACCCAGCCACCAGCGCCCACAGTCTCTGGAGCACAGCCTGCTTGGTACCAGAGCTTCACGAGGTCTCTCTGTGTGTGCCAAGCTTCTCAGATACGTGGCCAATGCATGGGAATAGGTGGAGGCAGGAGGACACCCTCCTTCAGCTGGAACTGAAGTCCAGACAAGTCAGTACCTTCGCTTATGGTTTAAAAAAAAAAAAAAGCTAACATATGCTGTTCCACGTCTCCATGGTAACGGACTAGGGACTCTGTATCCATTTATGGAGTTCTTCCTTGACCTGAGTTCTCTGGTCCAGGCCTGAATACACACTGAGAAGCCATGAGAAAATACCAATTCCCTCTGAACACAGCTGTTTTAGCTTAGTGGATTGGGCCTTGACTCCTGAAAAGGCAATACACCAGAGAGAAATTTCAATTGCAACAGTAACTCAATTGGCCGATAACTTCAGATGGGGGTTGCCATGGAAACCAGGAACCCTGAGTACCAGGGAAGCTGGAACCTTCTACTTCCCTCCCAGTAATGCTGTCCTTGGAATGTACCAGTCATCAGTCCCATGGCCTTGCCTAAGCTGGACATCTACAATTTCATATCTACGCTAAACTTTTCTACTCAATACTGAACATACACCTGTGTCTACAGAGCGAACGCACAGGTTTCCAACCATGGACTCGTCACTTTCCGAAAAAAGGGGGAACTACCCTACTGCTGGTGGTTTTGATCATGCGTTTGGGAGACCCACGCTGGACTTGGCATGTAGTTGCCCTGCAAGACTAGGTAAAGTGGAAGAGGAATAGCAATGCCTAATGAATTACTGAGTGCTCAACCAAGTTAGCGCTAAGGCTTGGCTCAGCTCTAGGGGGCGCCATCCCTACCGAGGCAGTAGGAGGGGCCTCCCAGAGCCAAGCGGCTACGCCACGTTCTACTCTTCCACTCGCGACTCGGCCACCCGCCCACTTTGAGCCTCCCTAACCCCACGTAAGAGTCTTTTTTCATGACGGAAGAACCAGAAATCAAAATTCACACGTAGTTCCAAGCACAGGGCCGGCTTCACAGCAGAAGCCTAACCACCTAACCTGAGTGCCACCAGCGCTACTAGCTCGGACCTGCGAGCAGCCCTGTGCTGGGGACGCAGGGGGACACGGCTCTGCCCTGCCCGCTGGACCTCCAGGGCACACGGCTCGAGTCGGGCCCCCAGGAGCAGAGGCCAGCAAGCAGGCGACAGCAGGCACAGCGAAGGCCCCGGGAGGAGCGTGGACCCGCCGCTGCCCGAGCACGGGTCTCCTCCCACGCCGGCCTCTAGCTCGCTCCTCCTCCCCGCTCTCCCCGTCACCCTTGCTGTCCCCTCCCCCCGGTCCCCTCCGGCCCTCCCCCAGCTCCAGAAGAGCGCGCGGCCAGGGGACCGGGCTGGTTACTTCCTCCACCGCGGAGCTGAGCACGGAGTGGACATCACCGAGCCCCACCAATCCTCGCCATCGCCCCCGGCCCCGCGCTCCCGGATCGGCCCTACGCCCTCGCCTTGCCGGGCCTCGCGCGCCGGGATCACCGCGATCTCCTCTCACAGCCGCCCTTCGGCCGGCCCTGCCCGCTGCGACGCGGTAAGAGCGGCCCCGTGCGCGGCGCGACGGTCGGTCCGCGGGAGGGACTCCGCCCGGGGTAGGGTGCGGTGCGGACGGCCCCTGCTCCAGCCGGTCGGCCGGTCGATCGCGCGTCCCAGAGTCGCTCTGGCTGGTTCTCACGCACCCAGTGGCCTCTGTGAGGGACCAGGGCACTGGGCAGGGCGTGGGCTGCCCGCTTTTGTTTTGGGGAAACCTGAGCTCGCCTGGTGAGATTCCTGCCCAGGACGCGCGACTGCGTTTCTCAAAGGGGCTTGGTCCACCCGAAGAGGGTGGCCGAGGTAGCCCCAGGTTCGGAGTGACTTGAGTGGGGGAGGCGCTAGGCCTGAGAAGATATGGGGGTGCCCGGCGCCTGAAACACCTGGGAAGCTATGGTTCCCCGGGAGCGTGTCACCTGTTTGGCCAGGTCTGCGCTCCCCACCTTCCCCTTCCTCTCTCGCTTCCCCCCACCCCACCAGGGCCCTGCGAAGCCAGCGTCCAAGTGGGGGTGCGCATGGCTGCGTTGCTTTTATTTTTTTTCTCCTCCTTAAAGCATATGGATGAAGGTGTAACCCGAAGCATTTGTATGTGTATTTAACCTGTTTTATTTATTCATTTATTTATTATTTAATCTCGCAAGACTTGTGCTAACCTGCCCTCAATTTCAGCAGAGCTTAAAATAGTGGTTGACTTGCTACTTATTTAGAAAGTAAAGCGGTGAGCAGTCGTGGTTGGAGACAGGAGTCACTTAATTCACCAGTTAAGAGATAGACTCGCTCCCTGCGGTGGAAGCTCCAGTGCCTTATCTGCCTGCCCACACCGCCGCCGATCGGGAGATACATCTCAGCGTTAAGCTTTTATTAAAATTCTGAGTAATCTCACAGTACAGTAAATGTGAACACCGTGCGCCCTACAGGGAAATAGTCTCTCATATCTGAAATTAGTCATTCATCTCTCTAAACTGGTCGCTTTCCAAGCGAAAAGAAATCAACCTTCAAAAGGGTTTGCTCTTCCCAGTTTTACCTCCCTACAAACCTGTGCTCTCTTATGTAAGTGGTTACCTGTTCCAGTAAGGGCACAGCTGCGGGTGAGACCCTTGGTTTAAAAGTTAGCCACTCTCAGTCACTGCGTTTCTGCCATGTGCTCCTGTTCTTCCTATTCTTTTTTGAGTACCAAAGGGTCTAAACTTGAAAATTGATTTATCTAGAGTCTTGACTTGTCCCAGGAGGTAGCACGCACATTCAGTAGGATAAATGAACTTAAATTCGATTAGCTGTGTGTCTGCCTGAAGCCATTTAGTAGAGCGCTTTAATTCTACAGGGTTTTTTACAAAACTCATTAAAAGCCGGGCAACAAAGGAACCCTGTTCTGCAGCTGGTAATTACAGCTCTTTATGTGGGAGTGGGAACCTCCCTTTTCTCCTCCTGTTTGTACACAAAAGGCGGGGAAGAGCTTCCTCGCCCTCCACAGCCATTCATCTTGGAAGCTAAAAGTCAGAATTAAGCCCGCAAGTGTCTGCATGTTGGTCCTGCAGACCCTGGAGGGACCGTGTGGACGTTTCTGGTGCTCTGATTGGTTTTCTGCTTGAGGCTTGTGTTTAGTCAACAGGTCCAGGGTTGACTCCATCCAAGTGGGTGACAAGAAGTTCTCAGGTGGTGCAGTTCACAGGGCTGGGACAAGAAGGCCTGCTTTATTTATATGCTCTCTGCTTCAGTGGGATGTGGCAGGGAGGGCCACATTCATGGTCAGGATTTAAGGCTCTGCTCACCTGACGTGCGATCTCCATAGACACCCCAGGAGGAGGGTGGCCCCAGGCCAGTGACTCAGTATCATGGGCCTCAGTTGCCTCAGAGTTAGGAACCTGGACACAGGAGAATCGAGGAGGTGGGACTTGGGGCTTCTTCCACACTCTGTTCTGTTGGCATTAAGGGAGTACTGAATCCTTTCGTGAATGTAGCTGAGATAATATACCACGGGAAAATCTGAGCAAACGTGCCCACTGTGGAGATTGGGCAGACCCTACCCTGACTTCTTCCAGAACTGTTGTTCCTTCCCTGTTCCTTCCTGGGCTTTCCTGAGCTACGTTAACCCAAATCTGCATATCTGAGCTCCCAGCAACCTTCCCCAGGGCCCCTTTCTGCCCTTGTTGCCTTTTATCAAGGTGTGCGTGTGTGCATGTGTGCGCACGTGCATATCGGTACATGCACATGAGTGTGTTTAGCAGGAACCTGTTAAGACATCGGCACTGACCATATTGTTGACTATAAATAAAGAGGACACAAGAAAGAACAATGCAAGTTAAATAATTCTTCAAGACTGTGTTAGCTGCTGCCGTTGTGAGCGTTATCAATTAC
Source organism: Arvicola amphibius (assembly GCF_903992535.2). NCBI lineage: Eukaryota > Metazoa > Chordata > Mammalia > Rodentia > Cricetidae > Arvicola > Arvicola amphibius. Next base: position 2,726,506 of record NC_052056.1, on the reverse strand, counting down.
GCACTCGTTTTAGTGAGAGTTTAACAGGTGGGCACACATACAGAAGAGCAAGCGTGGGCCCTGGGGTGACACCAAGGAGCTGCTGAAGGCGTCTCTTCTGTGACTTGGAGCCTGGAGGGTGGGGGGCTGCCGGCAGGTGCTGATCCTTGGTGGGTGGAAAGGAGGTTCAGCGGCTCTGTTTTTACCACACTGAGGGGACTGGCGAAGAAGGCCTTCCTCGCCTTCTTGGTCGACCCAGAAGTACACATTACAGTCCCAGAAAAAAAATTTCAGCCCACTGCAAGTCACATTTTTGGTTTTCTCTTCAACGTGCTCAAAACCGTCTTAGCAGATCAAACTGATTTTACTATATTCAGTAAACCTAATGTATTCAGAATATTATATAAGTGCAGAGTAAATATTCAGAGTACTGAGACTCCTTTTCCCTCTAGTTCTTAAGATCTCACATGTACCCTCGCTTCGAGCCTGTCTCCCTCCACAGGTGCCTTGTCCAATGCCAGTAGCTACAATGGCCATCTGGTGGTCAGTCCAGCTCTGGGATAAACCCTTCTTATTAAAGCAAGGCCTAGTTTCTTGGGGGAATGCAAAACTGTGCACACAAAACTGTGCACTGTGCACACAAAGCAGAATAGTTCTGAGATCACACATTCAGAGCCTGAGGATCTGCGGTGACAAGGGCCATGTGACCCAGGATAACGTGCCTCTGCATGGCTCTGAGAAGAATGGTGGGGAGGAGGTGGTCTGGTTTGACGCCCGTGGGAGCTTCCAAGGCAGGTGACCTCCCCCTCTCCCCGTGCGTGGCTTCCACTGGGTGCCCAGGTTGAACTGACCACTCTTGTGGCCCTGCCTAGCATGACCTAAGCTCTCATCTCATCTGCCATAGCAGCGTAGCTGGGACTCATGGTGCAGCCTCCTTGCTCAGCTAACCCAGGGTGTGGGGGCAGCCCATGGAGTCTCTCACCTAAGCGGAACTCTGTGGAGACCCTCGCATGTTCTCCTCGAGAGCTACTTTGTCTAGAGTCCTCTCAAATAATGATTCCCCATCCAGGCACCGGACTGCCGTCACCTGCAGTGATTGATGCCACCGCCAGCGTCACCTTACAAGTGTGCTTCAGTGCTAACCTCTCTGACTCTTGTCTCTTTTGCTTTTATTCAAGATGAATGATTTTGCAATCAAGAACATGGACCAAGTTGCCCCTGTCGCTAACGGTTTTCGAGGGACACTCAAGGTGTGTGCGTCTTAATTAAATTTTCTTGACAGTTTGGAAGTTCCATTAATAAGAGGGAAAAACCCGTGTTTAACCGTGTCCCAGAAAAAAAAGAATGGTTCTGGCCCCAGGTTTTAAATATCTTATCTGTGTGGCTCTTGGGAAATGGTTTACTCTATCTGAGCCTCAGTTTTCTGCACTGTAAAATGGGTATCATGATGCTGTTTGTACCTGTCCCCCAAGATATGAAAGGGGTTCATCTGCGCGTGAGGTGGCCGTTACAGTCCATTCGTGAGGCTCCCTCAGACTGGGAAGACAAGGCCCACGATTCTGGAACACAGCTGGAGAGGCTGTGTCCACCACCTTTTTTAACGCGCTCAGGAGTTTTCCTGACTGATCAAAAAGGCTAATTAATTTTTTAACTTGTTTACATTCATTTGTTTCCGTGTGCACATACCATGATACCATGTCGAGGTCAGAGGAAAGTTTGTGGGAGCCAGTGGTCTCCTTCTTTCTACCGTGTAGGCCCTGGGGATCAAACTCCGGTTGCCAGGCCTGGCACCAAGTTCTGCCCACTTTACCCACTGATCCAGCTCTCCGTTCCCAGAAGGATTTCAGTTTACATAGAGAAATGAAAGAACTGTGATATTTCCACCAGGAGGGGCTGCATCCGCCAGGTTCTAGGGAGCCAGCTCTCTCTGGTGTGGCAGCAGCAGGCCTGTTTCTACAAATCCCAAACAGACTAAAGATGAAAGAGCTGGCTCCCCTGCATAAACACTTTTCATGTCACGCCGATGGGACACTCTCATAGCATGAGCTGGTAATTCCGTGTTATGTGTGTGCGCACATGCATGCACGTGTAGTGAAGAAGCCAGCAGTGAGTGTCTTTCTCTGTCGCCCTCTACTTTATTTTTGGAGACAGCGTCTCTCACTGAACCTGTTCCTCACCTGCTAGGCAAGACTGGCTAAGCCATTGGGCTCCAGGAGCATCCTGTCTCTCCTAGTGCTAGGATTACAAAACCACAGGACAGTGGTAGTGCTGGTTCCTGCCTTCCCCTTATTTGAGGCAGGGTCTCTTGTCCTCTGCCTTGTACACAGAAGCTTCTGGTCCCAAGCTTCTGGGGACTGTCCTGTCTGCTGCCCCTCTTCCTAGCACACTGGCTGACAGACAGGGTCCCTTGTCCAGCCTCATGTGGGTTCTGGGGATGCCAACTCATGTCCGCCCGCATGTCCAGCAAATGCTTTTCCTGCTGAGCTTTTCCCCAGCTCCCTAGGGGCAGAGCCTGGCACCGATGACAGTGAAGTCATCAAATCCTGGTGCATTTTCTTGTTTGGTTCAGTCGTGTCTTCAGAGGGGCATAAAAGGCACAAGGAAATGTGGCAGAACTGAAGCCACATACACCCCTCAGAAAAAGCCCTTCCATCAACGGAAAGAACTTGCCGATGTCCGGATTCGGAGAAGGCATTCGCCAGGGACTATGTTGAAATGCGTAGCAAGGCTTTGCGGTGTTCTGTGACTTCCTGGTTTTAAAAAAAGAACTTCCAGAAAGATACTTCCTAGAGGCCCAGGCAATGCTTGGGGAGGGGGGGGCGGGAAGGAGTTTATTGTTAGACATTTATTTAATATGTCACCAAATCATTCCCTCATAAAGTCCCTGATACATCCAATTGCGTGTTTCCCATCCGTCAGTGGCCCTGCCCGCCTAGGTCGTTGGCATCTTGGGGGCTTGAGGACTGAGGGCTGGGGCTGGCAGCCTGCCCTCTTGTGCAACACATCCTTCGCTCTTCTGCATTTCTGAAATGAAGGCACAGCGCTGAGCTGATTTTATTTGTAAATGTGTTACACATTTATTTGCCCATGATGCAACACATGGGTCATTGTGTTACACACGATGTGGGATTTCCAGATTATGTTGGGAAATGGAAGTTTTCTTCATGTTTCCTAAACGAGCCGGGCAGGGGTGGGTCGCCCTGGTTGGGTGCTTATTTGTGCCCCTCCCATGCAGGGCTGCTGTTTTTCATAAATGCTGCTTATGTGAGATCATGCAACCATCGATGGTTTCCAGGGCTTGTCTTTACGTGTGTATCCGATGCTTCCTGAAAGATGCTATTGAAAGTCTCTCTGTAGTTGGTTTAAAGTTTCTTTTCTATAGTCTTTTTTTTTGTTTTATCACGAGAAACATTAAGGTTTTATTATTTTTCACGGATTACTATTATCTGAGCCACTGGAGTGCTGAAGGGCTTCCCCCATTTCACTTAAAGTGGTAGATACTTCAAAGTAACTGTCCAAAAATAAGAGCAGCTTACTATTGCTTCAGCTTCCCAGGTCCTTCCAGCCTTCCGTTTTTGTTTGAAGTATATTTGCTTTTTCTTTTCCTCTACTCCCAATCTGGCGAGCTGGGGGCTGGCTTTCTTTGAAGACCCTCTCAGTGTGGTCCTAAGGTTCTGCTGCTTTTAACTGTGCTTACTTTATTAATTTAAGTTGGGTATACTCCTAAAAGAACCTCCCAGGCCATCTGACCCTGTCCTGTTAATTAAAGAATCCAGGGTGAGATAGGATTATTTGGATTACTTTGAACTTCACAGGAAGCGTGCTGCCAGCACCGAGAGGCCACTGGCCGGTGTTGCTTTAGAACAGCTGATGTCATCGGGACCTGTCGTTACCGTGGATCACTAAGAAAACACACCATCAAATGAGTTCATGCTACATCTCTTTCTCATCCCTGTGTTTTGCAGCGCCAGCCAGCCTTTGACACCTTTGACGGTTCTCTGTTTGCCATGTTCCCCTCTCTCAGTGAAGAACAGACACTCCAAGAGGTGCCCACGGGCTTGGATTCTGTCTCCCATGGTAATTTGTTCCTCTCAACCTAGCAGAAAGGATGCATGGCTTCCCTCAGTAGCTGGGTTAATAAAGGCACGATCACTTAGTAAAGACAGATCATTCTGCAGCCAGAGATGCTGATATGCTGGGTGTATACGGTCTGACAGAAGTCTTCTCCCAGGGCCTGGGAGAAGGCAGCTTTCCTCCTGTGTGAGTAAACCAGTCATTCCACACACTGTGCCTCCTGTGAACTAAGGAACTCTGAGAATCCCACGTTAGGTGTTTTCAAATACTTCCTCATCTCCCTGGTGTCTTCTTCATATAGAAGGTAGTGGTCACTGAAATGTGACCCAGCTTCTAATGCTCAGTTCACATTTGTAGTTAACATACCCCAGTGCCTGGGCGCGCACGCACGCACGCACGCACGTACGCGCGCGCGCGCGCACACACACACACACACACACACACACACACACACACACACACGCCGTTTCCCTTTGAGTTTTGGGCCCACAAACTACTCTTGCTTGTCTTAACCCTTTGTATTCTGGTAGTAGTTCTCACTGCCGTTCTTTATTCTTCTCAAGGGGCTAGCATGTCCAATACGTCTCTACGATTACTTCATAGAGTTATTGGCTGGACACATTCCAGACTGATGTGTCATATGAAGTGGGTGCTGGAAAACACGGCCCAGAAAGATCTATCAAAGCGCCCGTGCTTTCGTAAGCGCAGTGTCGTCTGGCCGTCACTTGTTGTTCCTGAAATTTCTGAGAGCGTCAGAGAAGACTTCTTTTTCAAAGATGTTAGGGGCGTGCCTGTTTCACAGTGCAGAGTGTTGTCTGAGCCCAGCTTGCCCAGGGTCCTTTGCTGTCTGCTCAGCTGGACAGACAAAGCTCCCACATCGAACACTCACAGCCACTGAAGGCAGCCAGGGACTGTCCTACCTGTCGCATTGCCATATGGCACTGTGCAAAGGCTACACTCAAGATCCATGCGAAAGTTACCAAAAAAGTAAAATCTCGTGTTTTGTATACTTCTGACAGTTTTATGCCGTGTTCCTAGCTGTCCTTGACTATGTACAGGACACAGGCTGCAAGGTTGGCCTTCTGAACAAAAACCATACAATTTAAAGTGTTTAAATATGATTTAGGTAGAGGTGTTGTCAGTGTGTCCTTGCTTTATGAAGCTTTGAAAATATACAACATTCGATTTTTATTTTAAAAGTTTGACACACACACACACACACACGCACGCGCACACACATGCACACGCACACACACGCACGCACCGGGGACTTTGCCAGGCTGACTCGGAACTCACTATTTACCCCAGTTACTCTCATTTTCCTCCTGTGTCTGTCTCCCAAATGCTGGAATGACATCTGTGTACCACCAAACTCATTTTCACTCTGGATTTTTCTTTTTGTGGAGTTCTAAGAAGCATAATTGGTTTTGGTTTTTAATGTCATTGTTTACTTTTTTTTAAAAGAAAAAAATACCATGTCAAGTTATATCTCTGTCATTATTGTAACAGAGTATACTTTAAAAAAAAATCTTTTCTTGTTGCTTTTGGAGGGTTTTTTTTTTTTTTTTTTTTTTTTTTTTTTTTTTTTTGGTAACACTGGGTATGGAACTCAGGGCCTCCCGCATGCTAGGTGAGTGCAAGCATCGAGTTACACCCCAGCCCCACAGCTATATGCCGTTAAGGAATTCGTTCTAGATTTGTGATCACAGTTCTCGGGAGACTGGGGCTTCTCCTAAGCTTCTGTTGACATTGCCACCCTGGTCTTGACATCCCTGTGGTCTCTGTCTAGACTCAGCCACCTGCGAACTGCCCCTGCTCACGCCCTGCAGCAAGGCGGTGATGAGCCAAGCCTTAAAAGCCACCTTCAGTGGCTTCCACAAGGAGCAACGGCGTCTTGGCATTCCCAAAAGTAAGTGCTGGACTTGGAGGCTGGGGAGTCCCCGGAAGACAGGGGTGGGATGGTTTAGCTGGGTCTGCCTTTAGGATGATCTTGGTAGCAGGAATGTAGGAAGAGTGTACCTGCGCTGGCCTGTGGCCTGCTGCACACCTAACCCTGCACTCATCAAACACCAAGTGTCACAGAACATGCCTGTGTCGCCGCATGGTGACGTCTCGGTCATTCTGTGGGTTTGGAGCTACCTCCCTGCCTCCCAGCTGTTCACCAGTGTTTCCCTTTCTCGCCTTCCCTGCGCAGACCCCTGGCTGTGGAGTGAGCAGCAGGTGTGTCAGTGGCTACTCTGGGCCACCAATGAGTTCAGCCTGGTGAACGTGAACCTGCAGCGGTTCGGCATGAACGGCCAGACGCTGTGTAACCTCGGCAAGGAGCGCTTTCTGGAGCTAGCACCCGACTTTGTGGGCGACATCCTCTGGGAACATCTGGAGCAGATGATCAGAGGTATGGCAGAATTGGAGCGGCGGGGACCCAGATGGAGGAAGGCCTTCATTCCACGGAGGGAAGTGTGTGCGATGTCCGTGCCAGGTGTAGCCACGAGGCAATAGCCTGAGTCACCAAATTGCTGGTTGCTGCCAGGCTGCGCTGGTTGTGCCAGCTCAGAGCACCTTGGATATGTAGGCCAGCCAGAGTGCCAGGTGGATGAGCTCACTGGAAGGGCCAAGAGAGACAGGGTTGTGTGAATGTAAGGCAGCGTACACAGGTCGGTGTGGATTTTGTAGGAAACTTACTGCAGTCCTCTGAGGATTTTGGAGCTCAGACCGTAGCTGATCAACTCGTATACACACCGAAATGTTAAGGGCAAGCACTGAACTCAGAAATCTCATCGAGACTAGAAACACTCTTGTCTCGGAACTCAAAGATCACCGAGACCTGCTTAAAAGATACCTGGGTTTAAATGAGGGACAGTTCTTTATTTAAAAAGCCAAAAAAAGGTCAGAAAATGGTTGGCGTCCTAGGTCGACACATCTGCTTTCAACATATAAACTCAGAATCTCATTTGGGGTTCTGTTGCCAGGCTGGTTTAGTTATTGCTTCCTAGAGCCAAGGGAACTGACTTTAAAGAAGCCCTGATTCTTTGGGAACATGGCCTGGTCCCACCCGGTGTGTTTCTGGGCAGCCATTTATATGACAAACCTGTTCAACGTGTGCATTTGTGTAGCGTGGCGTCACGGAATGGGGTTTGTGATGGCGGGTTCCTAGTAAGGGTCCTTCCACAGAACACGGACTACTTGCCCTGTGGACCTCACGACATCCCAGACTAGCCTCTCAGGGGCAGGCACCGAGTCCATTTACTTCACCCACTGTTTTCCCAGGCCAACAACAGATGGTTTTTTATAAACATAGGCATGAAATGGATACAGAGACTGGACCGTCCTAGACAGTGGCGTCATCGATTTTGGAAAACTTATCCCAGATTATTAGAAAAATATACTATAATTTTTAAAGGACACATAAGGGGGTTGAAATCAAATGGGCAAGGTCATTCTGAGGAAGTACAGCCGTTCTTGCGGAGTCTTTAAACTGGGTTTTATGTCTTCTGCGTCTGTTTTTCAGAGAACCAAGAAAAGACAGAAGACCAATATGAAGAAAACTCACACCTCAATGCGGTCCCTCATTGGATCAGCAGCAATACGTTAGGTCAGTCAGGTGACCGTTTCTTAAAAGCTCTGGTTTTAGCCTCTCAAGCCCCTCAGGTAGCCCAGCCCTCTTCCTGTGGTGGCTACACATGGATATTGCTCGACTAAGCAGCTGCAACATGGCAGAGCCACGTGAAATGTGTAAAGACAATCTAAGACTCTGACTCATCTAGGCTAACTCAGAGGTCATAAAATGAAACCAAGAGTATAAACTATTTCTTGATGGGTTAGGGTACTGTTTATATATTGAGGTGACCACTGATATGCTGACCAGTTCAAGTGGAAAATTAACTTCACCTGATTCTTGTGTTTTTCATGTGGCCACAGGAAAACTTAGCATTGCTTAAGAGGCTCATATAATCTCTAGGAGTCAACAGTGCTCAAGGCCAATTTAACCATAAAGAGGAAAAAGAAGTCAGGAGATACTAAAGTAGTCTAACAAGACAGTCACCGTACTCTAAAAGGAGACACGTCTCCTGCGGGTGTCTCACAGGGTCGGGTGTAGGTCTAGCTGTCATGATGTTGGCTTTAACAACTCTGCCATCCACCCTGTCCTTGCCTTCAGGCTTTGGCATGGAACAGGCTCCGTATGGAATGCAGGCACAGAACTACCCCAAAGACAGCCTTCTGGACAGCATGTGCCCGCCGTCGGCGACGCCTGCCACTCTTGGCTCCGAGCAGGAGTTCCAGATGTTGCCCAAGTCTCGGCTCAATACTGTCAGTGTCAATTACTGCTCCATCGGCCAGGACTTCCCTGCTGGCAACTTGAATTTGCTCGCCAACAGCTCTGGTAAGAGAACATTCTAGCATAAGGTTGTTGGTTTGTCCTGGAAGCTGTCAGTATGGGAGACGCTTGGTTAAGGGCATTCTGTCTTCTGCCGCCAGAGAAGGTTAAAGTACAGGGTCATCTTCCACGTGACTTTACAAAAAAAGCACAACCTGTTTGAGCCGGGTTCTGCAGGTATCGAGTGAGCAACACTGAATTAGCTTAACAGCCTTAAGCTAATTTCCTCACAGTGGAGTTACTCTGTTGGGACACAGGAATGTGTCAGATTCCTGTTTAAGGGTATAGCAGACACAGTCCACACATCTCAGGGGGTCCATCTGGTTGAATTAACACAGTTGTGTACACCTGTGTTACAGCTATCCGTGTGGAGATAGAAGCTTCATGCGGATGGGCCCCTGCTAGCTGATTTCTTCGGGGTTTGTCTTTTACCAGCCATTGTGACTTAGCTTTTTTTCGTGGCTATATGGTGTTCTACATTTTATCCATGCTTCTGTTGGAGGAAGGTGTCCTAAGAAGTTAGCACCTTTGTTGAAGAATGCTGGGAGGGGTCTGGGTGATGCTGTACCTGGTGTGTATATCGTTCTGGGGCTCGCTGACAGTGTTGTGGAGATTGGGACCCAGATGCACCTGAATTGGTGATCCAGGGGCCCAGCCCTCTCACGTCTCAGAGGGGTCTCAGCATGTGTTTGGTTGCTGTCACCAGGGAAAGCCAAGGACCACGACCCCACAGAGAACGGTGCGGACAGCTTCGAGAGCTCCGAGTCACTGCTGCGTTCCTGGAACAGCCAGTCGTCCCTACTTGATGTGCAGCGGGTGCCATCCTTCGAGAGCTTTGAGGAGGACTGTAGCCAGCCACTGTGCCTCAGCAAACCAACCATGTCCTTCAAAGATTACATCCAGGAGAGGAGTGACCCGGTGGAGCAAGGCAAACCAGTTATTCCTGCAGCAGTGCTGGCTGGCTTCACTGGTGAGTGTGCACTCAGGGCCGCGGCCAGCTCCTGTGTGACTGCGGTGGCCGCTGCGGCGATCTTCCACACTTGGAGTCTCTCTGTATCCAAGTCCCACGAGACCAGGCTTGCAGGAGTTTTCATGTTTGGGTCTCAGGGGGTGGGAGAAGATACCAGGTCACACCCTCTCCCTGGATCAGGAGGTGGAGGGGTAGGAGAGGGGACAGAAGGACAGACTGGTCCTGGCTCTGACTCACACTCTGGATCTCAAGGAATGTTAACTGGCCTGGGGGAGGGCGGGAGCTGGCTCACGGCTTACCAGCACTATTTACCTCTCCCCTGGCCTCCAAAACCATCCGAGAGAAGGGGAGAGCTCTTCTAGGCAAAGAAAGAGTCTTAAAGCCGTTTTTAGAACCAGACAGTTTCAAAACTGGGGCAAATACCAAGAATGTTCATTTTTCACTGCTTCAGAGGCCTTTAAATAGACCCTCTTTTCATATCTTTTCATATGCTGGCCGTAAGAAGCCACCGGGGATTTAAAGAAAATTAATTTTAAAAATATAAGATGCAAGTGAGAATATGTGGATTTTTTTTTTTTTATTGTCAAATGGCTACGTATATGTATAAAGACCCACAAAGGCGTTTAACCCTAAGGCCGTTGGCTACCTGGGAACCCGAGGACAGCTAAGGAGACTGTCTGCCTGGATGGCAATAGTAGAGGACTGTCTGTCGTCTAGCCCACCCTGTGGCCGATGGCGTTACCGTGGGTCGTGTGGAAACCCAACTGCAGAGTCAGTTCAGAGGTGGCCCGAGTGGCCGCTGATGTGAGTCGGCTCAGTCTGGTTCCATCCGAGGTCTTTCCGAGCTTCCCCAAAGCCTCTTCCTGTTTGCAGGCAAGGTGACCGCAGCTCTCCTTCCCTAGACTGTGATGGGGACCCAGGAAAAGCCGCTGTCTTGAGTACATCCTTAAGAAAGACAGCACTGCAGCCAGCGTCCCTCTCAAGGGGGTGCTTCTGAGTTCCCGCGGAGCGGAGATAGATGGTTGTCAGTACAGGTCACCCTATGGGTGTGTTGTGTGCAGCGCATCTCACACGAAACAGTTTGCTGTGGTCATGAGAGCCATGCCTGTCATGCATGATTCTTGAGTGCCCACCCCAGCACCACTGGGTGTTTCTAGAAATAAACTTCTAAGGTTCTTGTACCAGAAAGCATTAAACAGCAAGATTGGTGCTGATGGTGATTGCTAGCCCTGAATCCTCCTCCTGGGGGAACAAACACAGCAGCCAAGGAAGAGCCATGCCTCAGCCATCCTGCTGGAGGAAGGGGAGGCCACTGTGGCTTCTGCATGTTAAAGTCTTTCCCCGAGGCCCCAGCTGCTCATCACAACAATGCCCGGTGGGGTCCATGTTCTCAAGACAGCCTGGTCACTGGGAGGGTCAGTAACCTGCCTCTCTTTGTCCCCAGGAAGTGGACCAATCCAGCTGTGGCAGTTTCTTCTGGAGCTGCTCTCTGACAAGTCCTGTCAGTCATTCATCAGTTGGACAGGAGACGGATGGGAATTCAAGCTTGCTGACCCTGATGAGGTATGGCCACTTGTACACTCAACCCCAGTCCATCACCTTGGGCTCTAAAGCTGACCCTGGGCACAAGGGAAGTCAACAGAGCCAGCGAGAACCTTCTCCCGACCAGGAGTCCCTGGCTCTGGGGATAGCTGAACTGAAGCCACAGCCTTATTGATGCACAGGCCTGGTGTCCTTTGGGCAGTGCCCTCCCTCCATGGACACTGTCTGTTGGAGGCTGGTTACCTTCAGCAAGTTCTGGAGGGAGTTCCCCTTTGTCCCAAGTTGTTCAGGGCACATAGCAGCCAGGCAGCCTTCAGGGCTGGCCCTGGGGCCCTCTGCGGGAGAGACAGCTTTGGTAGGCATGATGCCAGCAATGTAAGTAATGTAATCTGTGGCCCTCTCCGCGTCTAGGGAAATAAGCATGTCTCCTGGGCCAGGATAGGCCCATCAGCTATCACATGACTTGAAGTGTGTCTCAGTTGGCAGAGTGGCTGCCTACCTTGCTCACAGCCGCGGCTTCCATCCCCAGCCCCACATAAACCAGGTGTGATGGCGCATGCCTATCTGTAGGCAGAGCGTGGAAGTGGATGCTGGAGGATGAATGGGATACACGAGCCTCTGGCGTTTTAAAAGGGGGTGGGGGTTGGAATAAGAATTATAGAGGATGACTAACAGCACATGTCCCTGTGTGAGGGACCCCTGGTTCCAAATGGCTGGCCCAAGGAGGCTTTGCTGAGATGGAGCTGGGGGCAGAGACAGGGTCATCACTGGCCCCTGTCCTGTGAAGCGTCTGTGCACATTTAAAGTGACCTGGATAAGTCCCTGTGACCTAGGGTCCCTAGGGTGAGCATCCGTGGCCAGGGGAGCCAGTCACGGCTCAAGAGTGGACCCCGGTGACTCTGACCTTTCTGTGTCTTCACAAAGGTGGCTCGCCGGTGGGGAAAGAGGAAAAACAAACCAAAGATGAACTACGAGAAGCTGAGCCGGGGCTTGCGCTACTACTATGACAAAAACATCATCCACAAGACGTCAGGCAAACGCTACGTGTACCGCTTCGTATGTGACCTGCAGAACTTGCTGGGGTTCACCCCTGAGGAACTGCATGCCATCCTGGGTGTCCAGCCTGATACAGAAGACTGAAGTCCCTGGGAAGACCCTGAGCTGGCCCCGGGGCCCGGGGACTGAGTGGGAAGTCCGTCCTGACCCACTGCTCCAAAGACCCATGGGAGGGCAGGAAGGGACCCCTCTGGGAGTCGCCAAGCAACAGCGGCCTTCTTTCATGCCTTGCCTCTTCCACAAGGCCAACTCCCCAGTGGTGGAAGGGGGCATGGCCTCTCTGTCCTTAGCGAGACCTGGAAGGGAAGACGCTCTGGGGAGCCACCGTGGCACCGAGCAGGCTGTGTGCCGATCACAATCCTTGCGGCTGTTTGAGGTGCTCCAGGGAGCCAGCATGTAGTGGACGCAGAGACACTGAAAAACATTGTTTCTCCTTTGGCCTTTGGCCACCGGGAGTAGCAAATGCAAGAGCCACCTCCTCCTGAGAGCTGGCTAGGCGGGTGGTGGAGTACAGCCATTGCTCCGGTTCAGAAGTCAGTTTGTACATATTATTGTATCTTATATTATGTCGAATCCGCCAACAGTTCTATTTAACAGAAATTGTATATTGTATTTAAAGTAATTATCACTGTTTGAAAGAATGTGATACCTGCTAGGTTATCTTTCTCTTTTTTTTTTCCACTAGCGCATAGATAGGAATGTCATTTTACAGAGATTTAGTCTCTCAGGGGCCGACTGAGAGAATCATGATATACTGTTTCCATTTGATTTTCCAACAGGAATGGGGTCTGAGGAATGACCCCTGGTTTCTATTTTTTGTTGTTTTTTGTTGTTGTTGTTGTTGTTGTTGTGTTTTGGTTCTGACTTGCTTATTATCTGGCCAGGACTTTGTATATTGGGATTTTTTTATAAGAAATCTAATGTTATTATTTGAGGGTGCCTCAGGCCTCTCCACTTCCTCCTGGGCTGTAAAGTAAGAGCTGAAAAGCAGTATTTTTCTTGACAAGTGGCACATGTTTTCCACTTCTCTGCATGCCTTAAGACGGTTTATACACAAATGTATTTTATTTTTTGGCGTAACTGTGTTTTCCAGGCAACTCCCCCCTCTCCCCCCCCCCCAGCCAGCCGTTTCCTTCCTTCGCCCCAAGGTATTCGTGTGGCTACAATAAGAAGCCTATTTTTGGAAATATATGACTCCTTTTCAGAGATCAGAAGGGATTTATGTAGCAGCTATTTTTACTGCAAAAGTAACTCACTGGAAAAAAAATGTAATTTGTACGAAAGCTTTATTTTTATCATAGCTCGTGTAAAGGGAACTGTGCCGGGCAGCGCTGAGGGTATCGGGAGGGGATCTTCCATTGCCTTGACCTTGAATGAAGCATGGCACTCTCTATCTTGCTGACTTGCCATGTTTCTTATTGTCTTGGTTGCATGTTCTTCTTCCTGCTCTGTGTCCTCAGAGAGTTTGCTCCTCTTATTTTCTTGGCCATGGATACCCAGAAGCACAGACAGGGCAAGCAAGATGGGAAAAGGTGTGGAGCGGTTTGTGTGATGTTCTTATCTGGTGAAGAGCTCACCACGAACACCTTACACCTTCCTCTAGGCTTTGCCATTTGCCAGCAGGGTGGCCTCTGGGCCAGCAGGTGATACTGATAAAGAGACCTCACAATGGACACAAGACCATCTGGGTACCTGCTGTGCCAGTCCTGGGAGTCCCAGCCTGCAAGCCCAGAAATAAGCAGAGGATGCCTTTCAAATGGGACCTGTGTGTCTCTGTGGGATGTGTCTATAATATGAACAGATGTAGGACTGGGGACATGCTTTTGTAAAAGCTTAGCCATCACTCAGTTTATATGCAGTTGAGCCACACGAAATTGCCAAGTTTAGCCTGAGTTTTGTCAGCCAAGGTGGCGGCTTTACATGGTCGAACCTAACAGTTATGGAAGTCCTTGGAAGACTTTGGCGTGGTCTTAAGTATAAAGGTTTTGTAATCTGGCCTTTTCTTCCTCAAATAATAAAGTATTTGGTTTAGCCAATGCTTCCTTGTAATGTTGGCTCCTTGGAATATTTCTCTTTCTCAGTCCTGACACAGACGCGGTACAGGAGTATTTGAACCCATTCTGTACCCTCATCTGTATGGCATAAAAGTCCAGTCTACAGCTCATTGACCTAGAAACAAGATAGGATCCATTGGGCCCCTCCCCAAGAAATGAGAATACAAATGTTTCATATGAAAACTCACCTAGGAAAGGACTGGGATGGAAAGATTGGCCTTGGCTTCATCAGAAGTTTAGAGAGGGAAGAGGACGTTTGTGTGAAATGTTAGAATATGACGTTGAGGCACTGTTGTTGTTTGAGACCCACAGCTTCATTCCCCTCACTGGGATTCTGATAGGTAAGACAACAAGATGGCTCACAGTCACAGAATACATGCCTCAAAATATTTCCACACTCTAGAATCCACAAGTATATACAAAGAAGCAGACCACACCCGGGCCTCACAATTTAAGTTTCCTATGATTGCACATCTCTTCAATGCTTGGGTTCTTGTGTCTTGTTAGTCAGGCCTAACAGATTCATAACCAAATTAAGGAGGAGCATTCAATGACTTGTGTCAGATATTGTGGATGCTTTATATGATAATACAATAAACACATGTGTGGTAACGAGGAGAGGTGAGCTGTGATTGGGTGTAGCCATACAATATGCTTCCAGTTACATCAGTCTATTCTGGATCCCTGCCCATACGCAATTTTATAGCCTGCATTGGTTATTTGGAAAACCCCTTCAGATGATAACACAGTTTAGTGGACACTTTCAAAGGGTTACTGGACTTAATGCCACTGCCCAACTTGACAGAAAAGCTCCAGGAAGCTTATCGGGCTCACAGTGACATATACAGAGTCTTAAACATTGGGAGTTCAACATTTTATCATCAACAACCATCCTTTCCTAAATCATTTGCTTTGAAGTGTCAAGCTTGTCTCATTTAATTTTGAGAAACAACCAGACAAATACCCATGGTAAGATATAATTTGCCAATTATTATTTCATGTAAAGATGAATAATTGGATGAAGTGGTTAGTTTAGCTGGCAACTCTAACATGGCTGCATTTCCTTGGGGCAGTCGCCATATTTATTCAGAATATAACAGACTTCTATTACAGATCATATGGAAACTTACTACTGTAGGTAGACATTTCCTAAAACATATACATTTATGAAAGGAACTTAAATGGAGTCACTATATAATGGGTAAAATAATGCCCCATCTGGACATCTACTACCAAATAAAATCTCCAATGTCGGGAATAGGTTACATCTTGGTGTGTCATTGAACAAAGGGATTTCTTAGACAACCCTCCCCACCCAAAGAAAACCCACAGGCTATTGCAAAAGCTATTGGTTGCTCTCCACAACGTGATGGTAAGGCCCTATTGCTGAAGACACAACTTACTATGTCATCAAACATGGAGACATAGAGCTGGTGCCCTATTAGAATCTTCACCCTGACTGACGAGCATCATGGTACTGGAAGGTATACCCTGCCAAAGGAGAAAATGATCACCTATCTTGCCCAGCTACAAACCCTTCAACCTACAGCAATAACTTGCCTGTCAGACACATTGCTGCAACAGTGGCATAAATGTTATGGAAACAACCAAGCAGTTTTTTTTTTTTTTTTTATCGAAGTTAATGCCCACTCCATTGGATGGAACTCATACATGAGATTGCTAAAGTAGTCAAGAGTCTCAGGCTAAACAGATCATGGGCCTAGGGAAAAACCAATTACTGTTATTCTTCTAAAGGACCTCAGCAAGAAAATGTACCCTAATGATGTATGTCCGAAGCCTTAGATCAGAGCAATTACCAGCCTGAATCAGAGACACTTCTTGCAGTAGGTAGGAATTAACACCAAGACCACAGCTGGACAATGTGCAGTGAAAGAGATGTCTTTAGTCCTGCTGGGCACGGCTCCGGAATATAGACAGAAGCAGAGGTGGAAAGATCATACTAGCCAGAGTCCGTGGGCAACTCCAAGGAAACAGTGTTTCCCAGACACAACAGATGGATGTAAATAAACTCACAGAGACTGCTACAACCCGCCCAAGACCTGCACAAGTTCAAACCAGACAAAATCCCAGCGTGGAGAAGAAGTGGACACAAACTATCATCCCTAACCAAGGAACTATTCTCAATGGGAACCTTCTGAAAAAGGAGAATCAGTGGTCCTCACTGGAGTGTCACGGGGTATATGAACACTCAGGAGTAGCCGGCCAACACAAAGCAGACTCCACTGGTTTTGTTGGAGGGGGTTGGTGGTGGGGGGTGGAAGGTGGGGGCACACATTTTGTTCCTTTGTTTGGATACTTTTGTCCAAATGGGCTCCTCTCTCTCTCTCTCTCTCTCTCTCTCTCTCTCTCTCTCTCCTCTCTCCTCATCTCTCTCCTCTCTCTCTCTCTCTCTCTCTCTCTCTCTCTGTGTGTGTGTGTGTGTGTGTTTGATTTTTTTTTCAGGTTTTGGATTTTGTTTTTGCTCTGTGAGAGACAAAGAACATGAAAACATGAAGTTGTATAGTTAGGGAAGTAGGGAAGAGTTTAGGCGAGGGGAAGGAATCTGATAAAAATATATTATATAGAATGTGTTTCATTAAATTAAAATAATTATTATTTTTTAAAAGGGATTATCAATACTGTCCCAGATGCCACACGGGGCCTTCTCCAGGCTCCTGGTTTCTCTACCGACAGCTCTGGGTTTGCATTTTAAATTACCCGTGACCTCAGAATCTCTTTATTTGTGCCAGATGCTGGCCTGCCTGTCAGTTCCGTAAGAGCAGAACAGAAGGATGAGACCCAAAGCTTAGCAGGGGAAACCCCTGGTTGCGAAAGCATTTTGTAACTCCTGGGTGGAGGCGATCATGTGAGCCCTGCCTGAAAGCCGACACTTGGGAAAGACCATTTTTGGGCATAGCTGGCGCTGATGACACCTTTGCGACTGGAACCGACATGATTTCTGTTCCAGGCGCTGTGAGTAACTGTCCCCTCCCCACCTCCAAAAGCCATGTTCAGGTGGCACATGGCTTAGGATTGCCAAATCCAGTTCCCACCAGCTGTTTCCACGAGTCCAGCTTTAATCTCTTCAAACGTAGAACCAGGGCTCATCACGTGATCACGTGGTACAGCACCTCCGAAGCATGGACTCATGAGGTCCAGCGGGCCAGACAGCGTGGAGCTGGCAGGTTACACCAACAGCACGAGAAACATGAGCTCTGGAGAGAGAAGATTCGAGAGTCACCTGCAGCCACTTCCATGTAAGCCTGGCACGGAGAAATACCTTCCGGTTCAGCAGCAGACAGTGCCGTTTTCAAAGTTCACTTTCCTCTGCCATCCCATGCACACCTCATGCACCCTGAGGTTGGCTTTACTATGCCCATTTTGCAGATGTGGGAATTGAGGATTAGAGGAAACAAAGTCCTACACCAGAAGGACTGGATCCTGATCCATCAGTGGCTCCTGACTTGACTTGTCATGCCTGAAGGATCTAGGTGGCCTGGAGCCCTCAGCTGCTGCCTCCTCTGAGTGTCTAGATCTCTCCCCATGGCTGCAGCCTATCTCTTCTGTCCCGGAATAGTGTGCTCTGCACCACCACACTGTCAAGATGAAAGCACCTCACATCTGAACACCAACATCTTGCTGTAATGTTCAGGTCCTGAGTCATCAAATCTGTGTTTTGGATTAGATTGTAGGATGCGGGTTCCTGTCTTCCTAAGCCTCGGATCCCCGGACAGAGTGTGAGGCTTGCTTAGACCTTTAACTTCTCTTCACCGTTTCTGCATTCACCCAGCCACGGGTGTGTTTGTGAGCAATAATGTTAGCCACAGAGACTCTGAAGATGCACAAAAGCCAGGCTCTCCTTCACTCTGCAGTGGAGAAACAGGGGAGGAGCAAAGGCAGTTGGAAGCAGGTATCCCAGGACCAGGAAGCGTAGGACCCTGCACTCCAGCTGGGCCTCTGGGTAGGATGCTGGACAGTATGTTTTAGGGACAGCTCAGGGATCAGTCTTGCTGAAAGCTAAAAGACTGAGCATCCATGGTTGTGCTGAGATGTCTCCCTCAGCCTGCGTTGGGAGCTAAGGCTTCAGTTTCTGCTCCTCCTAGCCCAACCTCCCATGTCTCTAAAGCACTGACTCCCTAGCACTGGCATCAAGGGCTGAATGCATACATGGCAATACTTATTTATTGTAGCTCTTGGGGCCGAAGTAGGATATGAAGATGTCAACAATTTGGGTCCTTTTGAGTCAGGAAGGATCATCAGTCCCCACCTCCTCTCCCGGTGAGCAGAGGACCGCCTAGTTGGTCTGGCTCCCCACTTCATTCTCTATTTACAGGTGTACCTGTGCCTATATTCCCCTGTTCATAACGAAGAGCCACTGCAGCGACCTCATCCTAATCCAGGTGCCTCCGTAAAGAGGCTGCCCGCAAATCCAGGCTCGCCTTGAGGCTCCTTCCGTACATGACTCTAAGAGAATTCAGTTCAACTCATATCCCTCAACACCAAGCAGGTTAGATTCAGCTTCAGTCCCCCGTCCGTGTCTGTGCTCTCGAATCTTTCTTAAACATATATTGCAGACTCAAGGGGGGGGGGGAGGCTCTTACGATAAAAAAATTCACAAGAAGTATGTTCACATTTCCAAGTGCAGGAACAAAATACAATCAGATCTAATGCTCAGATGAAGCTGGAGAGAAAAAGAGGGTTGGAAATGCAGCTAAGTGGTAGAGAGAGCACTTGCCTAAGCTTGAGCGAGCCTCAGAGTCCCAAACTACTAAGGGAAACAAACTAAGGGAAACAGGGCGGGGGCAGGAGTAGAAAGGAGAGCAAAGGAAGGGAGGGGTAGGCAGGGAAGGGGAAAGGAGGAGAGAGGAGAGAAAAGAAGGGAGGAGTAGGCAGGGATGGGGAAAGGAGGAGAGAGGAGAGAAAAGAAGGGAGGAGTAGGCAGGGATGGGGAGGAAAGGAGGAGAGAGGAGAGGAAGGAAGGGGAGAGAAAAGAACTGGAAGGGACTAGAAAGCAGGGAGAGGAAGGGAAGGAAGGAGATAGGAGAAAAGGGCATGGTGGCGCACGCCTTTAATCCCAGCACTTGGGAGGCAGCAGCAGACAGATCTCTATGAGTTTGAGGCCAGCCTGGTCTACAGAGCGAGTTCCAGGACAGAGAAACACTGCCTCAAAACTAAAACAAAACAAAACAAACCAGAAAAGAATATCAGGGTTTTTTAAGGTTTATTTTTATTTTATATGTGTGGGTGTTTTGCCAGTCTGAATGTATGTACACCATGTGTATGCCTAGTGCCCAGGGAAGAAGAAGACATTAGATCCCTTGGAGCTGGAGTTAAAAATGAGTATGAAGTACCATGTGGGTACTGGGAACTGAACCCGGTTCCCTGCAAGGGGTGCACGGTCTTAACTGCTGAGCCATCTCTCCAGCTCCAAGAGTGGACAATTGGTAAGCAGGAAACAGTACAGCAGATATTAACTCAAATACATCAAAGCATTGAGTAAACACAAAAGGGGCTCTAAGTAGCCATCCCTGTGGCCTTTGTAGGCAGGGAACCTGTGATCAGAAGGGGCTGCACTCAGAATGAGCCTCACTCTGTTTTGCCAGCCTTAAGTGAGCAGAAACGGACCCAACAGCCCTGCTATGAGATGCTGGACTTGGGGGGCTGGTGCCGCCTGGGAGTGGGGCACTTCACTTGCAGCGAGCTGTTCCCATATTCCCAGCGCACTCCATGGACCATGCTGCTCTTCACTGTGTACTGAAAAGAACACAGCTAGGGACCCTACTTCTAGAACCTGGCTGGCCTCTGTCCTCCAGCCCAAGAGAGGCCGGTCCTGGTGGCTAGGTAGTTTGCCTTGGAGATGGGATATTCTGCAGGGTTCTGAGCAGGTGGCTGGCCTGGTGATACAGGGTAAGGAAGCAGAGGCATGAAGTCCTCCCCTGTGTCCTTAGAGGTGACTGTAAGCGATGGGCCAGGGTAGGACCAGGAGTCTCGCGGTTGTACAGCTGTGGTAGCTTTGTCAATGAAGAGACCACACACCTCAGGAGGCGGAGGGAGGGAGCTGAGCAAGGATTGCCCTGCCCTCCAGAGTGTCCACAGAAATGATCATCAGAATGCAGAAGGAAGGACAGGAGCCTGGGAAGCCGCAAGCCACTCTCGATCGCAACAGTACTCTGAGAGCCCTTCCTGCAGGACTGTGCAGGCATTCTGGGAAGACAGCAGTAAAGCAATCCAGCCTCCTCAACTTTCCCAACTGATGTTGCAAAATACGTCTCAAAAGCATCAAAGAGCGAGGGGGAAAATAATGGGTGGTTGGGTAAAAATAGCACACTGACAGAGAGCCTAGACACACTGCTCAAACAAGAACACACAAGAAGGATAGCTCACAAGTAAAGGATCAGAGAGGACTCGAAGGGAGCTGCAAACACCAGATTCCCACATCTGCAGGAAGGAGGCCAAGAAGGGTATCTCTGCCATGAGGGAAAGCTAGGGAGGGCTGGTACCCTCTTTGTCTTGGTAACTTTCCTGTTGTTCCAACAAAAGGGAAAGGGGGTTTATCCTGGCTATAGGTCAAGGATACAAGCCATCATGGTAGGAAAATCTACGTAGTAAGAGCTTGAATGAGCTGAGGGCACTATACCCCCATTCAAGAAGCAGGTTCATGCTGCTCCTCGGCTCCTATTCTGTTTCTTCAAGCCAGCATTCCCCCTTAGAAAATGATCTAGTCCACAATTAAGATGGATCTTCCCAAATCAGCAAACACAATCAAGATTACCCCACAGGCATGTGCAGGGACTCATCTCCCAGGGGATTCTAGATCCCATCAGAGTGGCAATTACCACTACCAGTCACAGTGTCCCCACAGTGGCAAGAGAGGACATCTGACTCAGGCTCCAGGCTCTGAAGACCCACCAACAAAACACAACTTATTCCTGGACTTTTGCTCCTGTCTCTTCTTGGGAAACCAACAGGTGTCCAGAAGTGCCACAGTCTGAAGCGTTCTGAAGACTCTGGTGTCTGTCCCAGTGGCCTGCAAGCTTGAGTCACCCTCCCAATAGGGGCCCAAACTCCCGCAGACGATCCTGGGTTAACTCTTTCTGTTTTGCTATCTCTGTTGACAGAGGCCATCGTTCCCTCTAACTGATGTACCCATCAATTTCCACAAAGGTCAGAAACACAGGAAGCATCAACAGCGGGGAAAGTATTCTTGCCTTGAGGGAGGTGGAAGTGGTCTTATCTGAACCCAAGGAGGTGACAACTGTCCACACCCTTATTCCTATCCTCCCACTGGCTACCAATGCTTGGGCAGCCATTGGCCAGTGGTCCTGGCCACACAGACCTGAGGAGCCTCATGGGCACAAGCATGCCAGCAAAGGTGCATTAGAATACGAGGCACATGGCACTGGGCTATCCTGATGACAATCTCTGTGCCCCTCAATCTGTTGAATAAACTCACTGAGCTCCCTCTAGGACTTCTGCTCTGTTCCCAAGAAGAGGGTGAAGTAATAGAAAGAACATCTCTGGAGGCCTGAGGACCCCAGAATGGATGACAATCTATCACGGGCAAGGTGAGGTCACCAGGGGCATATATTCCAACAGACAGATGAAGAATGGGGACAACTTGAGAATACCCAGGTAGTGACAAGCAAGCTAGGGTCTAAAGACCAGAGGCAGGCAGCCTGAATTGGTCAGGGGGCCTCCATACGGCTGGCCGTTTCTTCTGAATTGAAACATTCCCTCCAGGAAGGAAGGGGAGGCTCCATCTACAAAACTGCTCAGTGATCTCTTCTACTATTCCAGAAGAAGAAAAAACAAAAACAAACAAAAAAAACCTAAATCCCAAAGCACTGAATGTAATGTTTCAAGTGGTATATGCACATAAGGCTTTTAATTTTGGTTCATCCATTCATCAAATAACTAAGATTCTGATATACAGCCGCAGACAGACAGACAAAGTCCTAGCTTGTAAGAGCCTCACTTGACTCAGAAGCAGGTAGGCACCAAGGCTGTGGACTGTGAAGGTTCCCTATGGTGTGGGGGTGGGGAGTTGCTTTATGCAGTGTGGTTAGGGCTCTCTAATTACAGAGGTGATCAGAAGAGATTACAGAGGTGATCAAAGGAATCACAGAGCACAGGGTTGGCTCAGTAGGAGCAAGCTGACCTAGCATGCACAAGGCCCTGGGTTCTACCCAGTACCTCAAAACCAAAGGCGAGGCCTCATGCCAGGCTGGAGACAGTGCCTTAGGATCCCCCATGACCTTTCTCTTCTGCTTATGATTTTATTCTGTCACATGCTCTCTCTACCATGTGCCACTTCACCATGGGGCCATAGCAACAAGGCCGGATGGTGCCTGATGGTGCCGGATGGTGGATAGAAACCCCCGAAGAAACCGCGAGCCTAACAAGGCTTTCTTCTCCTAAGTTAGTCATCTCTGCACACTGACCACCTTTGTCACTGCTGCCACCAAACACCCGGCACAAGTCACTTCAGGATTTATCCGCACTCACAGTTTGAAGACACAGACAGCAAGAGCAACAGCCGGTAGCTGGTCATGTTGCACCCCCAGTTGGGAAGCCGAAGGAGAGGAATTTGCTGCTCAGTTCTTTTTCCTTTTAATTCAGTCCTGGGAATTTCAGCCCAGAGAAAGCGCAGCCCACACTTAGGGCGAGCTTCTGACTTCAGTTGACCTAGTCCAGAGGCAGGCACACTCCCAGACACACTCAGAGGCAGGCACACTCAAAGGCAGGCACACTCACAGGCACACTCAGAGGCAGGCACACTCACAGGCACACTCAGAGGCAGGCACACTCACAGGCACACTCAGAGGTAGGCACACTCACAAGCACACTCCCAGACACACCCAGGGATTTGTCCCTCACTGACACTAGAGCCTGTCAAACTGGGAGTCGGGACTAATCCTCACATTCATGGATTCTGCTCCAGTGATGGGAAGTTAACTGACCCAAGTTCTTAAAAATCTACTTGTAAAAGAAATTTGTGCGAACACTCGGGAGGCAGAGGCAGGCAGATGGGCGAGCGTGAGGCCAGCCTGGGCTACAGAGCCAGTTCCAGGACAGTCAAGGCTACACTAAAAAACCCTGTCTTGAAAAAACAACAACAAAAAAAATGCTTATTTAAAGGAAACACAGTATGAATAGAAGTTTTTTATTAGGGAAGGGGGGAGGGGACACAGCTCAGTGACAATGTCCAGTAAGACACCCAGCCTGCCCTAACAGGACCCATGTACTGCTGCTGACCCTAACCAGAGACCCTGCTGTGTGCAGGAGGTGGTTTTCCTGAGACCCTTTCCTTCCTAAAGACTGAGCCCTCATGGGTTAAATCTGGGTATTTAAAGCATTGGAATATGTATATATATATGTGTGTGTGTGTGTGTGTGTGTGTGTGTGTGTGTGTATACATTATATATATATATATATTATTACACACACAGACATACACACGTGTGCACTGTTGCTCTATAATACTCTCTTGGCTCAGGGACCCTGCGGCATTTTTCTAACTGCTTTGTATCCCCATAACTGTGATTGCAGGAATGTGTCCCAGGTCCCAGCCTTTTTATGGCATCAGCAAAGACTAACAAAACCTTTTCTTTCTGAAGTTCCTTCATTTCAGGAGTTTTCTAATCAACCAATCCAAATAAGTGTTTCAAAATAAGACAGACGAAAATACCTCAGAGGTGTCTGAACAAGGCCTGGAGTCAGTAACCCTCAGAGAAATGTAGATCAAACCACGAAAGAAGTTTTCCACCGGTTAGAACTGCATTTTTCAAAAGACGAATGATGGCAAACGCCGGCAAGGGTACAGAAAAAAGCAGACCCTTCACAGTGCTGGTGGAGAACAGTGTGGAGCTTCCTCAAATCGCTACAAATATAACCGCCATCTGCGTGATCCAGCAATCCCACCTGCATTGCCTGTGTTCAGTAATTGGGGGGAAAATTCTTGCTGCCAGCTGGAAATCAGGCAGAAATAAAAACATGTTTCATGTTTTTCCCCCAACCATGTTTATTCTTGGGCCTTGAACTTCCCTGGGTGAGCTCCTATCCCGGAATAGCAAGATCATGGAACTGGAGGAACACACACCTTGTCCTGGGGTGAACCGCATGGAAAGATCTAGATCTGAATAATTCCACTTTGTTTTCTTTCTGCAGCTCTCCGAAGAAGCAGCATTCTGTGGCAAGCTTCTGGGAGCAGGCAATCTTCTCCCATGAGCTTTCTTTATTCACCTGTATATTAAGTTCAGAGCCACTCTGGAGGGTGGAACATCTCTCAGGACCGTGAACGAGATGGATCTGAGAGCTTGTTGTGCCCGGTGGCAGTCTGGCTGGGCAGCTGTAGAAACAGGTTTGTCCGTCCTTTGTTGGAGTTATCTACAAAACATTTTCGGCTTTCAGAGTTCTATGAGGAGAGGTCTCTACAGACTTTCCTTCTCCCAAATGTCTTTTCCCTCCCGTTTCCATTAGTCACCAGGCCCAGCCTGTTCCAGCTGCCCATAGAACACATTCTCCCTGGAAGCCGCTTTCCCAGCGCTCGGTGTGATGTTGCTGGCCTCTATCTCTAGCCCCATTTCCTATCTGTGGGACCCGCCAATGGTCTCCATGCCCCAGCCCCCACATTGAACCAGATACCCCAGTCGGTTCAGGTTCTGCCTCAGAAATAGCCAACAAGAGCTTGAAGCCCAGCACCTGATGGAGGAGTGTTTATGTTACTTTTATTATTAATAAAGAAGCTGTCTTGGCCCTTTAAGAGACAGAAAATTAGGTAGGCAGAGTAGACAGAACAGAATTGTGGGAGAAAGGAAGCAGAGTTGGAGAGACGCTTTAGGCAGTGGCCATATGAAGTCGCCATGCCTCTCCTCTCCGAGATGGATACAGGTTAAGATCTCTCCTGGTAAGCGACCACCTCGTGGTGCTACACAGATTACTAAATATGGGTTAAAGCAAGATATAAAAAATTAATAAATAAGAGGCTGAAACAAATGGGCCAGACAGTATTTAAAAGAATACAGTAAGCTAGCCAGGTGGTGGTACACAGCCCTGCCGTTCCATCTACAAGCACCCAAGGCCTTTCTAGCCCTTTTGACTACCTTGGTTGAGGACTGAGCTGTTACCAGCCAGAAAACAGAAGGCCAGAGATCCAACGGCTCTCCTAACCATGGATCCCACTGTTCCTGAAGCCCCATGTTTTGGTTTTATGAATTTTCCAAACCAATGAGCTCCCTGGAAGCTTATGGCAGTTTTCTCTGCATTTTCCCCTTTAATTGTGGATTATATTGGCATAGCTTGTGTGCACTCAACAGTGAGAAAAGTCTGCCATAAGTACAATTCTCTGTCCAGAGTCACAGACCTCTTCAGAGAAAATGCAACGAGGAGGCTACAGGGAACTCCATCTTCCATGTCCAGAAGCAACAGTACCCCCCTCTGGGCCCCAGCTGCCCAGGCCCCTCCCTCTAGGGTCACCTGCTGCCCACTGTGTACCTTGGCCTTTGTTCCATGGGGCCATTCTGGATTGGGAATATTTTTGCTCAGTTTCCAGACCTTCCCAGGGAACAAAACTGGGCAAATGGAAGACTATGCCCTCCGATCTTCCCTCTGCCCAGAGCAGACGGCTTTGCCCCAGCACCTGAAAACTGGAAGGAGAGAGGCAGAAACAGAGCCACAGGAATAAAGGTGGATTGATTACTTTCTATTGCCATGACCACAGCAGTTTAAAGAAGAGTTTGCTTGGGCTTACAGTCCCAGAGAGCTTAAGAGTCCATCACAGCAGCAAGCAGCAGGCGTGGGGCCTGGAGCAGAACCTGAGAACTCAATCTTGAGCCACAAGCAGGAGGCAGACAGTGGACTCAAGGTGCCGCAAGTCCTTAACCTCTCGACTTCCACCCCCAGGGACATACTTCCTCCAACAAGGCCACACCTCCTGAACTTTCCTAAACAGTGCTACCAACCACGGACCAATTATTAAGATGCCAGAAACTATGGGGAACATTTCATTCAAACCCTAGTACACGGATTCCTTGGGGTTCCTTGGGCATCGAGACACCAGGCACAGTGGCAGTGGTCCAGATAGGGACCCATCCTCAGACACAGCAAGGGTGACTGGGCTCCTGAGCTCACATGAGGCTGAGCCAGGTCTCTGCTTCTCCTCCCTTATCAGTACCTGACCTCCGACCTCCACAAACACTGCTGAGATCCCCTTAGCTCGAAGAAAGACCAATCTGAAACTGGTTTTATATTTGAATATTCTTTCCTGTTACCTCTGCTGATGAAATTTGAAGTCTGAATCATAAGATGGGGCTGAACAAAAGCTGCTGGATCAGAGTAATGATAAAATTGATGTGTGAGGACAATACTCCTCTCTGCCCCTGCCTCACTTCTAACGTCAGGGACCAGACACAGTCCTTCAAAGAGAATGAAACGGGGGGGGGGGGGGGGGGTAAAGACGTGAGTCAGCTGTCCCCGGCCCTCAGGACCCACAAAAAAACAGTTTTCACAAAGGCCCGGTATGGCTTCCTAAGTGAAACCCTCACTCAAGACCCTCTCTTGAGCTTCCTAAACACATAATCCATAGTGCAGAATCCTGGAGGTTTTGTTGTGGTTGTCAGAAAGCCCCACCTGTAATGCTTGCCTTTCACGAAGACCACCCCGGAAGGGCAGCTGCTGCTGCAGCTGAACCTGCTCAGTGGCCCTGCACCTTCCTGCTCCTTCCTGGGACTCAGCCCGCTTTCCCGCCTTGAAGTGAAGCCCTTCCTTTTCTAACACCTCGCTGGACCCCAGACTACAGGGAATAGAACAGGTTGTCCAGTCACCTGCAGCCCCTCTGCCTGAGATGGACTGACTCTAAAATAACCTAGAACCACGTGGGATGCGTAGGACCATGTGGGAGGTTGCAAGAGTATCATGGATGCTGGAGATTGAATCACCATGGCAACCAGTTCTCCATCCCTCTCTTCCCTGTTGCCTGGCCCTGACTTTCTCGCTCTAGAACATGTGGCCTGAGTCTTTTCTACACCCTGCAGCAGGACCTAGCAGGTCTCTGCTGACTTACAGAATTGGGCAAAAATGAGCATTCGATGAAGTTCTTAGTCCCTGTGCTAAGCAAGGAACCCAAGTCCACAACCTTTCCAAGGCCTCGGGGTCAACACTATTTGAAGAGGTTTTTGTTTTACAGAAGTGATTAGTTAGGATAAAGTCATGATGGATGAGGGTGTGCACTGCAGGCAAGGACTCCTTATACGTGAGAAATGAAGTCAGGAAGATCCACAATGATCAGCATGAGGAGACAGAGGGGCAGGCAGAGGCTGGAGCAGGGGAGCCACAGAATGCCAGCGCCTGGGACAGCCAGTGTGGAGCCAGACAGGGGCTAGGAGAGACTCCCCATCGTACCTGAGCTGGATTTCACACTTCGGGGATCCAGAGTCCTGTGTGGGAAGGCCTCGGCAGCGGTACTGTGTTCCCATCATTACAGGAGGCTCATACAGTACCACAAGGGATGGCTTTTTTTAGCTCTGAGCACATGCATCGGCCACGCTGCTCACTCAAAGCAGCCAGCGATCTGTTCCGTCTTTCAAAGTCTGCTTTAATACGATAGTTCTAGAGTCACAAAGAACACTGATGCTGACCAATAGGTGATATAGCAAAGGCACGGGGGACGTGATGCTCGGTGTAGAATTCTTGTTTCCCTAAAGTTCATTTCTTATGAAATGAAAAATCTTAAATTAAAATGAATCACCCACGATGGCGGACATTTGGAAATGTTGTTGACATATCTTCCATGTACACAGGTGTTTGAGTTAGTGTAGCTGTACATCTTTGTGGAGCACAGTATGGTAATTTGATCTATGTATAAACATAATGACAAGCTCTCGGTGATGCGCATCTTCTTGGACATTTACTATTTAGTGTTGGGAGCTACTGAGTACTTTATCTAGTTCTTTATAAAATGTACAATAACATCCTAGGTCACTGTTGTTTTAACACTTGCCCCTCCCCCCACCTTTCAGTGACTCTCGTGACGTCTGCTCTGCTCTTAGCGTGACATCATCTTCTCTGGCTTTCCACACGTAAACAAGAACATAACACGTGCCTTCCTGTGTCAGGTTCGGTTTACTTAACATATTCTCCTCTGTGACTATGCAGAGATGCGCTCCCCAGTGCCACTCAGCCTTACTCAGACATCAGCTGAGTCCACGGCCCCAAGAAGACTGCTCATCAGTTTCCAGTCCTTTGCCGAAATCGGTGAATATACAGAGATTTGTTTCCATTGCAGATTGCTGTCATCGTGAGGGGGTTTACCACACTGTGGAAACCTTGCTTGCTTCCTTCATCTAGCACTCCCATTCGCTTGCATATTTGCAAATATTTCCAAGTGCAGAGTCACTTAGAAACACAGGAAAGTCATTCCCAGCCCAGAAGGGGGTTTCGCCAGTCTTGCCTCTGTTTATACTTATGCAGCTAGTGACATCATATCTTTTTTAAAAGGACTTTCAGGGATGGTGCCTCGGTCTGTGTTGTGTTCCTTGCACCTCTTGCTCCCTGCTATTTCGTGAGGAGCTTGGTTTACTGGAAGTTT
Organism: Arvicola amphibius; assembly: GCF_903992535.2. Classification (NCBI taxonomy): domain Eukaryota; kingdom Metazoa; phylum Chordata; class Mammalia; order Rodentia; family Cricetidae; genus Arvicola; species Arvicola amphibius. Next base: position 2,697,872 of record NC_052056.1, on the reverse strand, counting down.
GGATAAACAGTGTTCTTCTGAGTAATTAGTATCCAATTAGGCCACAGTTTCATGTCTGCGTGAGTCAAGCCTCTTACCCAACTCCTGGGAAGAATTAAATAGGTCAGGCCTCTGTTTACAGAGCAGAGCCACGCTGACCGCTGCAGGCGGTGTTCAAGTTATCCCTAACAGCTAGAGGAAGGCTGTCCATGTTCTCATGGTGGCCTTTGTGAAAGGGGCTGGACCAATGGCCAGGTGATCCAGATCCGTCTTCTCTGACATGGGCTGTGGGAGGTTCCCCAGTTCACCAGTCATGGGCCACTACCAACTTATGCTGACCATGAAGGAAACCTGACCCTGTCCCTGTAGGCAGACTTACTGCAAAGGACACCTGTGATGAGTCTCCCTGCTGATTAATATCTAAGCTGCCTTGCTGTTCCCAACTGCATATTAAATTTTTTAAAGTGTGTATCTGTGCACACATATGTTTACATTGATGTAGGGGCCAGTAGGCAACATCCAGTATTATTCTCATTGTTCCTGCTAGGTGGGCTGACGTGCAAGTGTATCTTTTTATATGATTATTATCTGATTTTTAGGCTTAACATTTTTTTACTCTTGTCTACTTCCTATTTATTTCCTTCTTCCTATTTTTGGGTTTAATATTTTATCTCTTAACATGAAAGGCTAGCTCTTCTCTTAGCTGTTCCCGCCAACTCTAACGTGCTGTTGTTGTTCTCATTTAGCTCAAGATAGTATTAATCCTTCTTATGACTTCTTCTTTGACCCATGATCTATTTAGAAGTATTTTGTTTAACTTCCAAATATTTGGGGATTTTCCAAGTTCTTCTGTTGTTGACATATTAAATTCTGCTGTGGGCAGAAGATAAACTTTGTATGATTTTAGTCCTTTTGAATCTGCTGAGGCGTGTTCTCGGGTTCAGCGTATGACCAGTCTGGGGGTATGAACGAAGAATACATGTCCTGTGCTTGTCACGGTTGACATGGTTACATCTGATAGTCATCTTTGCAAGTTTCACTTTTCAGACCTTGCATGCCTTACCAAGTTTCTGTTTGCTCAAATTTTTATGTAATTGTGTGTGTGTGTGCATGTTGCATGTGCGTGTGTGCATGTGTGCATGATCTATGTGTGTCGGTGTGTGCATACCACCGTGCACATGTGGTGGTCAGGAGACAACTCTGGGGAGTCAGCTTTCCCCTCCCACTTCTATGTGGGTTCCGGGAATTGAACTCAGATCACCAGGTTTGTGCAGCAAGCTCCTCAACCACTAAGCCTTCCCCGGTCCATATTTTCTCATCCTATAAGGTATGCCCCTTTCCCCTTGGGCTCTATCTGGTTCTGTTAACATTTTTTTTGCATGCACTGCGTGTGTTGCTTCTCTGTGAGGATCGGACACTGTCAGAACGAGGTGTCCCCCATCCCTGTCACCTTTCTGATGATATCAGAGTCAGGACGGATCAATGTTGATTATTTATTCTGGTGCCCGTCCCTGACCCTTTGCTTTTGCCTGTCTTTATTGACACGTTTCAAACATAGGTTTTACGTAGGTCACCCATGCCCATCTTTTGTGGGTTTTTTTACTCTCATAAGCTCAGTTTTTTGATGAGAGTGCATCATATAACTGCAGGATAGCTAGGTGTGAGTCTACCATCTTTCTGTTTTCCCTATGTTCCATGGACCCCTTTTATTTCTTTTCTTCCCATTCTAACTTATTTTCAGGTAGATGCGAATTTTTACTGGTCTATTTTATACAGACTCTATACTGACAGATACAGAGCTGTATATACAGCTGATGTGGGATTCCCCTCTGGATGCTGTGAATGTATTTTATTACCATTGGTTAATAAAGAAGCTGCTTCAGCCTATGACATGGCAGAATATAAAGCCAGGCGGGAAATATGAACAGATTTATATAGAGAGAGAAGGAAAAGGACACACCAGAACCTTACCAGAAGGCCACAGCCTAGTGGTGATACACAGATTAATAGAAATGGGTTAATTTAAGATGTAAGAGCTAGTTAATAAGAAGTCTGAGCTAATAGGCCAAGCAGTATTGTGGTTAATATAGTTTTGTGTGATTATTTGGGTCTGGGCAAGTAAGAAACAAAAAAGCAGTTTCTATTTACATATAACCTACTTAAAATAGAACAGTATATGCATGGAAAACAGCTAAGTATGTTGCTACTTATTACTGTAGTAGGCATCGTGTCCAGTGTGATTTAGGGTCTGGACAACTCCAGATTTCTTTATAGGCTACCTGGCTTCAGTTTGGAAGAATGCTAAATAACCTGAAAGCCAGACAGCCTGTTTAAGCTTTTCTAGGGAAGTCTAAAGTGATGTTGTTCTACCAGAGTCCTGCTCTGTCCCCAGCACGAGTGGCTTCTCCAAGCTGTTCTGCATTAACCCTCTGCTCTGATCATTCAGAATTAACCTCTCCACATGGGACCTAGACCTTGAGTTACTTTCTAGCTCCCTGGTCGTTTTCTACCTAGAATTGTTGAGGTTCACACTACGGAGGGATAAATACCACAAAAGTCCTCATGCAATCCACAGCTACTATCCTGGGTAGTAGCCCCATCCCTCCCCGTGAAATCCACAGCTACTCTCCTGGGTAGCCCCCTCCTCTTTGGAACTCTGTGCTGTAGCTTTCCATAGTATTAGTTCCCCTGTCCCCTGAACTGCCGTGGCTGCCTCTCCAACTCACTGAGGCTCCATTTAGGATGCCACTTCCGCATCTATGGTCTGAACAGAATGCCTCTGGATAGGAAGTCAGGCACTTGCAGAGTTTAGTCTTCAGTTGGCCTATTATTGGGACTCATGGTCCCCAGGGTTTAGGAGTCACTTGTCTCCTAAGGGTTCATGTACTTGAGGCTTGCTCTCCAGACTGGAGATATGGGCGAGGCTGAGACTCCTAAGGAGGAGGTAGATTACATCACTAGGGTGCAGCCCTCAGAAGGTATTTTTGGTCTCCAAAGACTGGATGGTTGCAAAAGATTAACTCCATTTGAGAAGAGCAAAGAGTCCAGAAGAAGGAGGAAGAGGACGGTGGGAGAGTATTATGCCGATGTGGCAATCAAACTCGTTCTTTTGTACAGCTAATGTGTATTCTTATTAAAGTTCCTATTTGAAAAAAAAGAAGTGAATCTGATTTCTCCTCTGCTGGTTTTCTTTCTTGTCATGTGATCTTTATCTCGCCTATGAAATTCCTTCACAAGGCTACCAACATTGGCAGGAAGCTATGACCCAGCCCAGGGAGAGCAAGAGAAGGGAAGTCAGTGCCTGGATTTCAGCCTCTCTAAGCTAAATAAACCTCTTTTCTTTACGGGCTCCTCAGGCTCAGATACTGCGCTGTAACAATGGAAAACAGGCTAACAATAGCACTGAACCACCTACCAAGCCACTTCTGAGAACAGCTGTCCAACCTATTGTGTCCAGATGTCAAGCGACAGGAAGCCTGGGTCTTGTCATTTCCTCAGGATCAGAAGGCAGCAATGTTTATTTTTAACTTAATTGTGTCAATAGTTATTTCTCCTTTTGTGGGTTTTTTTTGTTTTTGTTGTTGTTGCTTGTTTGTGTGTGTGGTACCTTTTACTTAGATTGACTTCTATGCTTTGTTGTATTTTTTAATGAAATAAATTTGACTTTATCATATCTAATGGTTTTAAGTTCCTATTCATTAAATGTCTGTTTTATCTATTGGTAAGTTTTAAATACATACGTTTCCCATAGGCTCCTGGTTTGAAGGCTTAGTCCCTGGCTGGTGGAGGAGGCGGGGCTAGCTGGAGGAGGCGGGGCTAGCTGGAGGAAGTAGGTCACTAGGAAGTATCTCAGCTCCTGCCCACTCTGTTCATCTCTGCTTCTGACTCCACCACACACCCCTGCCACCCTGGCGTTCTTCCCTTCGGGCCCAAAGCTGTGAAGCCAGCTAATCTTGGGTTGAAACCTCTGAAAACCAAGAGCCAAAACAAATCCTTTCCTCTCTTCAGGGGCTTGTCTCAGGGATTTGTCTCAGCTACCTGTGCCACCCCCTTTCCTTCCGCCTTCTTTCTTTTCATTTGATTTTAAAGCTCTAACATGGAGCTACCACCCTCCTGCTTTATTTTTAAACTTTGAAGAACTGTAATTAAGTTAGGGCTGTAGCTCACATAGTGTGCACCCCAGAGTAAATGAACCTGGACCAAGTGAATGATGCTCTAAGTGAAACCCAAATAGTCTTTTGTGTGACACACCACAACTCACCTCCATGAAGCACACAGTTCAGTGTTTTACAGAGACTCTCCGTGGAGGGCTATTGATCACCCCAGAGAAAACCTACGCATCACAGTGTCTCCCACTCATGGTATTTCTTTTGTCTGTCCTGGTAACTAAACACAGGGCCCCCACAAGCTTTATATCACCAAGTTAGGCAACTATCTAGTTAACGATATCTTTCCATCTTTCCCCTGATGAACCCTTGGCAACCGCTGGTCTGCTTTCTGTCTTGGCGGACTTGCTTATTGCAGGGTGCAGTGGACACAGAATCACACAGGAGCCGGGATGTGACTGGTTCACTGAACGCACCAACTTCAGCTTCCACCCAAGTTGAGCGTGGGCTGCATTTCATTCCTCTTCGTGGCCAGTGATGAGCCCTGTTTTGTCTCTCCTTTCCTTGGCCGACAGTGTCTGCCTTCTTGGAGCATTTGCGCACAAACGTCCGTGTGGACGCGTGTTTTTAATGCTTGTAGAGCAGAACCGCTGAGTCAGGTGGCGATTCCAAGATCAGCTCTTTGGGGAATTGTCCACCTGTATTCCAAAGCAGCTGCATCTCCAGCGTTTTCCACTGTCTGTCTGTCCTTCTTTCCCTGCGTTATCTCAGCCAGTGATACACACCACTGTGACTCTTATTTGTGGAGCTTTTGTCAATGAGGATTTAAATTCCGTTTATTTGCATAGCTATCCATTCTCTTTCCTGAGATCAAACCTGTATTTCTAAGACTCTCGCCATTCATGTATAATTTCCTTTTTTTATTTTTGTTCCTAAAATTAACATATAAAACGTTAGGTTACACTGTGACATTTTCGAATGTCTTCACTTTTTGTTTGTTTGTTTGTTTCTCTCTCCTCCCATGCTCTTGGCCTTCCTTGTGCCCTTCCATTCATGGCAGCGTCTGATCTACCTGGATGCCACACACCTCATCCTCCGCACCTTCGTCAAGAGCGCTTCCCCTCTTCTCGTGGTCCCCTCTTCCCTAATGTCACTACCTGTGCCTCCCCTCCACGTAAACACACATCCATAAACCCCGAAAGCCAGAGGCCCCCATGAGAGAGGCCATGTCGTTTTTGCCTTTCTGAGTCTGAGTTCCCTTTCCTCTCAGCCAGGCTTGCTAACGCTGTGCTAAAACGCCAAGCCAGCTGACAACTGTCTGTCATGCGGGTGAGCAGGCTTGGCTCTTCCTTACACACTTGTGTTCTCACTCAGGGACTATAACTAAGAATATCAGTGGGTGTACTAAGTTTGGGTGGGGGAGACGGAGGCGAGATTGCTGGAGTCATGTTTCCTTTGAGAAAATAGATTTCAGTAGGTGAAGAGACCGCTAAGAAGAGCCCCAGCAGCACAGAAAGACAGAATTGGCTGTTTTATATCCATCTTCAGCAAAGCCACAGAAAGGCAGTAGCAGGATGGAGGATTAACTCTTGTAGAACAAAGGCATCCTGAATAGTCTTCCAGGACCTGGGACTGGGGCTGTGGATGGTCCTTCCCTCACTCACCTTGCTTGCAGCAGCAGGTTTCTCACCTGCCATTCCCACTTCCTGCCCATCAGCCTTCTGATCTACCAGATGCTAGGAAGGTTTCTGGGTCTGGAGGAGAATCCTCCAGTCAGGTGCTGGCAGGAGACACATGGGGTATGAGCGAGTGAGTCTGTGGCCACCTGAGGCCTTTAGAGTGGGTGTTTTGGTCGCTTCTGGCTGGGTTCGGAAGTCCAGTTCCTAGAAACAGGTACAAGGCCCTAGGTGGTGGGAGGAGTTGATACATGCATGATTGGGCATTTCCCCTAGTGTTAATTGTTTCTAATTACATAGCAACCAAATATTCCCCGATCTCACCAAGGTCCTATAAGATTTATCACACCATCTGATAAGTTACTCTTATCTCGAGTACATTCTGCAGTCTGTGTAATGAACAGTGGCTATTCATCAAAATGAGAGGCAGGGTGGTTAACACATTTTTTTTTTTCCTGCAGAGACTCAAGCTAGATAAAAGGTCCACAGAAAGGTTTGTCTAAGAGGAAAAGTTAGTGTGCTACCACTTGGAATGAAACTCAAAAATGTCTGAGACAGACCCTGGTGATGCCGAGGAGGCAGAGAGACTCTTAAATATGATTTACTATATGCGGACCAGAAATACATTTGGCAATGCAAAGTTGGTACTGGAGAATTCAGAGATATTTGGAAACAATCTGTCATAAAACATATTGCCACCAAACAATACCTGAAAACAAAATCTAGTAATAAGCCATGAGGTCCTTTGTTGGTGCAGCAGACAGGGTGCTAGTGTCACGAGAACAGCATTGAGAGCAGGGCATGGCAGATGTCATGCTGTACAAGAAGCAAGCTTCTCCTAACACACAGTCTGGCCCAGTGAGCCAAGGGTGACATTTCTACAGGTGAGAGCTTGGAAGAGAGGACAAACACTTGAAAAAATGACAAGGAGCCCCCTCAGAGAGTCTGGAAAATGGATGTTGGCCTTGGAAGCCCTGTGCTTGGTGGCTTCCCTTGCGACACCCATAGATGCTATGCCTGGTATCTATTTCCTTGTCTATCCCAGGGGAACCAGGAAGGCAGAGCAGGCCACAGCTGGGAGGCTCTGGCCAAGGAGATGTTTGGGTGATTGGACTAGGAAGGCTCCGGAGGCTGGTGCTTCCAAGCCCACTCACAGGAGGCTGTGAAGCTTGCTCCCAACCCAAGATGGGGCACGGAGAATGCCACTGAAGACACATTGGCAGCCCTTGCAGCTTGGACACCGCATGAAAAAGAACCGCCACGCAAGGGACCCAGCCACCCTCCTGCAGATTCTCACACAGATCTCAGAAAGAACATTAGTGAAAAATTAACATCCGTGTAAACACCCATGCACACACTCCAAAACAGCGGACACAGGCCAAGACACAAGAGGAAGAGATAAATGGGCTTTGCCGAAATGGGATCGCAGTCTAAGGAAACTGAAACTGAACAGGATCAATATGTCTGGAGGCGGCAGAGAAGACAGTGTCAGATCTGAGACCATTCAATGTTAAAACGCAGTCCCAGAAAAACCCTGTGTGCACACAACCAAGAAAATGGCAACAAAGAATAAATGATAAGGATAAAATCTTTTTTTTCCAGCTGGGTCATGGTGGCGCACGCCTTTAATCCCAGAACTTGGGAGGCAGAGGCAGGTAGATTTCAGTGAGTTCAAGGCCAGCCTGGTCTACAGGGTGAGTTCCAGGACAGCCAGGGTCACACAGAAACTCTGTTGAGAAAAACAAAACAAAACGAAAATCTTTTTCCTTTTGGTTAAGCCAACCAAGAAGAAATAGGGAAAGTAAGACATTTCCAGGGGAGAAAAAGAGATGATGGGAGAAATCCAGGCAAGGAGGCAACTGGTTAACTCCATGCAACCAAACAAATCATGAGCACGGAAGAGAACGGGGAGACGAGAACATGAAATAGATAGTTGACGGCGTTCAGTGATTATGAATGGCGGGTGGTACCAGGTTTTACTTTTTAAATACATATTTTAGAGAAGTACTTATATTCCTCTGCATGATATGTTCAAAATATGGGAGAGGCAGTGAGAGGGGAGGTAAGCAGAGGGGTGGAGAGAGGAAGGCCTGCTGTGGGCCAGACCACAGTGAGAAATTAGGGTGGGCAGGTGACTCAGAGGGCAAGGATGCTTAGTGTGCTAGCCTGGCAACCCGGGCTCGGTCCCCAGAACTCAAGGAAAGGTGAAAGGGCAGAACTGACCTCACAAGTTGTCCTTACAAACACTCACACACATGTACACATATGTACACACATGTACACACATAATAAATATGTTCTTTCCATTTAGAAAAAGTAAACTAAAGAAGGAACAGAATGACAGGTGGCTTAATGTACTCTAAAAAATTAATTAAAAATTCTTCAAATGGGGATGCTTTAAGGGTCATGTTACCAACACTGATTTAAGAAAAAATGTTAAATGCGAGTATATTACCATCTACAGATGAAATTTAAAGCATAATTAACATATCTCAAAAGAGACTTTCAGAGTTTTAAGGAATTGGTCATATCAACTATTTCATAGCAGAGAAAAAGATACAGAAACACAGCCTCTCTCTGGAGGCTAAATTAACTCCAGCTCCAGTATTTGACAAAGATAATACAAAAAAGATTACTTATACAATATCTTAAAGAACTTTCTAGTATCACCGAGGAAAATGTGCTTTATCTTAAAAACTGAATGATGTTAATACTAGACATTATAATGCTTTGTGTCAGTAGTTTCTTCTAATGGTGGCTTAAAGGGTATTAAATATCAACTAAATACATTTTTAAAAGGCCATAAGTGAGTTGAGGTGTGAACACAGCTATGAAACTAGAAAGAACACCATGCTAGAGGGGGAAAGGTATTGAGGAAGAGAGCTGTAGGGTACATGAGACATCAAGCAGGATATGGGGGCTGTGGAAGGGTACAGGGAGATTTGGGGGTCAGGGAGAAGAGGAGGAAGAAAATCAACAAAAACAATTTGCTTGAAAATGACACCATAAAAATCTAAAACCATTGGGTGGTGGTGGTGCACGCCTTTAATCCCAGCACTCAGAAGGCAGAGGCCAGTGGATCTCTGTGAGTTCAAGGCCAGCCTGGTCTATAGAGTGAGTTCCAGGACAGTCAGGACTTCACAGAGAAACCCTGTCTCGGAAAACAAACAAAATGTAAAATCTGGTATGGTAATTTGAGTTTTTAAAGATAAAAGGTCTTGGGAAATACTATAATTGAAGAATGGCCCCTTTCACATCGTGATGGTACAAACAACAGCATCTTACAGGACGGAGGAACATAGAAGAAAGGACGCTGTCTGCCTGAGTTATGACTTCCCATGGCAGAGGAGAGCTGAGCCGTTTCGTGTGCTCTGAGATAGAAATTACAGCTGTAAGTACTGGACAGGGGAAGGTCAGGAGTTCACTCTATTCTGATGACGATTAAATAGCATTAAATAGCTGGTTCCCAAGGGGACCAGTGCTAAAACACAGAACTAAAAAGAAAGCTTTGGTAGAGAGTACAAATTTAAAACTGCTAAATATAGTTTAGCAGCCTTTCCATACAGCCCACAAGCAAACTAGATCCACATTCCTACTGCCACAAACCATTTCAGACTTCCAGGAACACACATATGCATGCACAGACACATATACAAATAAACATACACAAATTTACGCACACATGCACACACACTTACATACACACATATATAGACATATATACACATATATCCACATATACACATGCACACGTTTACATACATATCTATGTATATATAGACATATACAAACATACAGATATTCATACATACACATGCACACACATACATATAGACATATATACACATATATTCACATATACACATGCACACACTTACACACATATATGTATATACAGGCATAAACATACATACATATATACACACATACACACACATACATACATACATACATACATACATACATACACACACAAAAAGAATAAACTTCTAAATAAAAGCCAACAGACGAGATACACGTTATGCTGGTATGTCATGAAATCTATAACCAGTGAGAAATGACTCACTGGTTAAGGGCAGTGACTGCCCTTGCAGAGGTCCTGAGTTCAATTCCTAGCACTTATATGGGCTCATAACTGTCTACAATGGAATCTGAGACTCTCTTCTGGTGTGCCAATGTACATGCAAACAAAGTGCATAAATACATAAATAAACAAATCTTTAAAATAAAAGAAACCTATAGCAATGCTTCAAAATTTTTTCTGGAAATTAAAGAAAACAGAGTCAACAAAACCCCAAATCCCTCTCTATATAGGAGCATATTCACTGCAGATACAAACACACACACACACACACATACACACACACACGTAGTATAAAAATCATATAGAATTTAAAAAATCATATAGAATTGCAGAAAAGCAAAAATACCTGCAAGTGAAACCCAATATTTTAGTCATTATATTTATTGTTCAAATTTTAAGATAATTTTTATTTCTCTATGATTTTATGCCACATTGCTAAAATATGCAATTATTACGTTTTAGACAAAAATATGATCTGTTGAGTTGTTTTTAAGTTTAAAGCACATCAATTGTAGAATAATATATTTACTGGTGACATAGAACTGTAAAGATTCTAGATTGTTCTCTGAAATGTTTGAAGTTAGGAGCTTTTCCAAGATGCAGGGTAACACTTGCAGTAGAACTGGAGAGCAGCTGGGGTGGACAATGGTGGGAACGTTTCCCCGGTCTCCTGAGCTGGGCAATCCGCCTAGAATCTAATTTAAGAAGAGAAGGTGACATCATTGCAGGTGTGTCTCCAGAACATAGGTTTATAATGCTTCTGGCGAGCAAAGTTGGAAGGGAGACAAGGATTTTAAAACCCTCAAGTTATTCTCTTTGTAGACACTCAGCATCTTTATCTTCAAATAAAAGCATCTGTGTTTCTTCCTCTACCCCCTGGGCTTCAGTCCTCACTGAAAAATGTCCTGTAACCCTCAGAAGCAGAAGAAAACACAAGGTGACAGGCAGCACAGAACGTTCTCATCTTTAACACTGTAAATACTTTGCCTTCAGGAATCTCCTATCAAGAAAACTTCAGCTCTTCCTAAATCTGCAAAAATGAACTATGACATTTTTGTGATAATTCTTAAACCCAAGTTGTATATGCCAAATTGGCTGATAACATTTGAAAATGAATCCCTTGGATGTTTACGAAAGGTCAACATGATAGGGAAGAAAAACGTTCAATTCAATAACAAAACAAGGGGCTGGAGAGACGGCCCAGCAGTTAAGAGCATTGACTGCTCTTCCAGAGGACCTGGGCTCAACTCCCAGCACCACGTGACAGGTCACAATTGTCTGTTACTCCAGTTCCAGTGTAGCAAAGCACCCTCATACAGACATACATGGAGGCAAGACACCAATACACATAAATTAAAAAAAATTTTAAACGAAAAGAAACAAACCAAAAACAAAGTAAAGGCATACTGCCAGCCCCCCCCCAAAAGCAAAAAAACAAAAACAAAAATAAAAAACTCCTCATTAAAGGCTCTGTGGTGAATGCCCTTAGCTTGAGAGGCAGAGTTAGAGGCTATCCTGGTCTACAAAGTGAGTTCCATGTCAGCCAAGCCTACACAGAGAAATTCTGCATCAAATATATATTCAACTCCCAAACCCGAGTTATTTAGTAAAGTTAACAGGCTATACAAGCAGAGTTCTTTTTGCTAAAATTCCTACATTATTAAACATCTGCTGTTTACCAAGATTTATAGGAGGTACTAGAAAGAAAATTGATATATCTCCAGGAACTTAGAGGGTAACTATAAAAAAGAAAAATTTTAAAATAAATAGCATAATGCCTATAACTCAACATAAAAAACAAATAATCCTATTTCAAACATGGGACAATGCAGACACGGGCAGAAGTATATGAATAGGCAATAAACCCATGCTAAGTTTCTCAGCTTAGTTAGTGGAGAAATGGAAATTAAAATGACAGCAAGGTGTCACTCCATAGGCATTAGAATTTCTCACATAAAAATGATTGACAGCAAAAACGGTGGGCAGGATGCTACGCACCTGGGTCAACCATGCATTGCTACAGGCAATAAAGAGAGGCAACTAAACACACATCCACCCTCTAACCCAGAGGTTTCATTTCTAGATATGTACCTGAGGGAAATCATAACGTCTAACTACGTAAAGATATATGCGAGTGTTTATAGACGCTTTGTTTACTCAGATGAAAAATAATGCCCATTATCAGGAAGGTGGAGAAGCAGACTGGTTTGTCAGACACTGAACTGCGAAGGAGCAAGTTCCTGACAAGTGACACCACACGGCTGTCAGATGTCACAATATAGAGAATACACATTGGAAGTGTCTACTTCAAACTCTACAACAAATAAGCTTGTGTTGTACACAACACATAAAGACAATGGAGTTGGTGCATGGCTGCCTCCAAGACTCACTCTAAGTGAGTGTCAATAACTCACTCAAAACGTACAGCAAGGAAAGCTTGGGGATGGTGGGCATGTCTGGACCCCGAATGAGTCTAGACCATGTCTGGACCCCGAGTGAGTCTAGACCATGTCTGGACCCCGAGTGAGTCTAGACCATGTCTGGACCCCGAGTGAGTCTAGACCATGTCTGGACCCCGAGTGAGTCTAGACCATGTCTGGACCCCGAGTGAGTCTAGACCATGTCAGGACCCTGAGTGAGTCTAGACCATGTCAGGACCCTGAGTGAGTCTAGACCATGTCTGGACCCCGAGTGAGTCTAGACCATGTCTGGACCCTGAGAGTGTCTAGATGATGTTAGAACCCTGAGTGAGTCTAGACCATGTCTGGACCCCGAGTGAGTCTGGACGATGTCAGGACCCTGAGTGAGTCTAGACCATGCCAGGACCCTGAATGAGTCTAGACCATGCCAGGACCCTGAGTGAGTCTAGACCATGCCAGGACCCTGAGTGAGTCTAGACCATGTCTGGACCCTGAGTGAGCGGTGGTCGGGCAGACCTAGGATTGTCCAGTTTATCAAACTAAATATAAAAGTTGTGTGCTGTGTTGTTCTTTGGTTACACTCTTGTTTTCAATGCTTGGAAAATGTCAACTTAGAAATAGTAGATATTTGTACCAAGGGTTTGCATTGTACAGACTTCAAGATCCTTCAGATTGCTCAGTACCACCACAGAACACAAATTTACCAGCAAGTCTCATCATGATGGTCAGAGGATGCCGTGGTGAGTGCTCTGTGGAGACTCTGAAGCCTGAGAGGAACCCCATCCCAGGCTTCTAAGCACTAGCTCACAAATGCTTTGAGTTTGGGCACTTCACACCCGAAATACAATTGCCACACGAGATACGTAGGGATATTTCATTTGTATTTTAATAAATAAAGCTTGTCTGAAGATCAGAGAGTAAAACGGCTGCCGTGTTCAACCTTACAGACCAGGCAGTGGTGACACACACCTTTAATTCCATCAGCCACACTAGTTTGCCATAGAAACTGGGCAACAGTGGTGCACGCCTTTAATCCTAGCCCTAAAGAGGAATATATGAGGGGAGGAGATCGCTCTCAGGCAGTCTTATTCTGAGACTCCTGGAGGCAGATCTCCAGTTCAGACTGAGGTAGAGGTAAGAACCAGTGGCTGGATGCTTTGCTTTTCAGGTCTTCAGGTTGAATCCCAATATCTGTCATTAGGTTTTTATTAACCTACATGGCAGCTCACGACTGTCTATAACTACAGTTCCATGGAATCTGGTGCCTTTGTTTAGCCTCTGTGGGCACCAAGCATACACATGGCACACACACACACACACGTAAGCAAACACGTATACACATAAAATAAAAATAAGTAAACCTTTTTAAAAGAGACTTTCATAAAAGCTTTTCCATCTGCCCATTCCTTTCCCCTTAGATGTCCCAAGAGCTAACTCCCATAACTCTTGCAAACCTTTCTATATAGGTCATCGTTAATGGGCAACCTTGACAGTCACTATTTAAAGGTATATCCTGTCCCTCCATTGGCCGTTCCTACCCGCTCCTCTCCTGCCCTATATTGCCCATGTGTCCACTGCACTTGTCACCTTCACACATGGCTTCTGCTGCTTTGTCACGTGTGTTACCTTATTACGCGTATCACGTTATTTTTGTCTCTATCGCCCACCCACTCTTCAACAGTGTAACCACCCATTGCACCAACCTTTGTCTGTTCATTAATTTCCCTTCGGCCCTGAAACCTTGTCTGTCAAATGATCCAGCAAATACTTATCACATAAATGTGTTACTTTTTCTAGCTAATTTAATCAATGACAGCACCTTTACCATTGTGAGTATCTCTCTTCATTTTTTTTTTCCCTACACCTACACAACTTTCCACTCAGGGGATAATAACGCGGAGTGTTTGGACCATCAGAAACTAAAGCGAATGTTCCAGAAGGGCTATTGTGGCGGCAATAATGGAGGGAAGCTTGGAAATCAGCCTTGGCCCTTCGCCTCCCTCTCTAGCGACGTCTATGAATAGCTGTCGCTACCGGAGACCAAGGCCTCTGGCCTTGCTGCATCATTGTCTTCTCCCCCACGTCCCTGACTGCAGTTACAGCACGTACCCAGTCAACACGGCAAGCGCATACGATAACTGCATCCGAGCGGCCTTCTCCTCCAACTTGGGCTCCAAAACAAAAAAATCTGAAAAATCAAGCTGGTGAAAGTTATGGCCTTTGTTTGCCCCTGACTCCTGGGTGGATCCATTCATCTCGTTTGATAGCAGGAAACTGACTCGTGATAGTAACTTAGAAACTGGCGGTGAGGGGTGTGTGTGTGTGTGAGAGAGAGAGAGAGAGAGAGAGAGAGAGAGAGAGAGAGAGAGAGAGAAAGGGGGTAGAGGGGATGGGGAAAGTGAACATATGTACCACTGCCCTCACACAAAGGGTGAAACCGTGGAGGCTGTTGGGGGTTACAGGTCTCTGAAGAAGGTGATCATTTTCTATGTGAGTCACACACATCTTCACTGTGGCCGTTAGTACAACTCCCCTGCCGTCTGTTGCTGTTTCTAGATGTATCCTTATCCTCTTCTTATGACCACCTCACTGGTATCTTTTATGAGAGAGACCATCTTTGATAGTTGTGATGAGCTCTGGTAACGGTGCCTATCCCCTGGTACCCACTAAGTCATCAATAAGGCCACAAAGTAGATGCCCTTGGTTTTGGGCAGAAATTTCCTGCCAACCAAATCCATGCTAAGGACAACATGATGGTTAAGTTCATGCGTCAGGTTGACTGGGACATAGACTGAACATGCCTATGAGGGTGAATTGGTAAACTGAGTAATAGCCATGGCCTGCTGTGATGTGGGAGAGCCCCACTGGTCAGCTAGAGATCTGCATAGGATGGGAAGGTTATGCAAGAGGAAGCTCTTCCTTCTGGACTACTTAAGCAGAGACACTGGTCCTCTTCAGCTCTTCTTAGGCCTCTGCCATGAATCTTTGGGTCCTGCGACTTCCTGGAGGGGTCAGCCCTGAACAGAAAGCAGACGCAGCACTTCCTGCATCTCTGCTGTGTGCTGAGCGTACCCCGCAGGCCGGGCAGCCACAGCAGATGTAAGAATCATGGTTTCAGTACAGTCTATAGAGGTCTTCAAGCCAAAGAGGGGACCCGGGATGCCTGTGTTTGACAAGAATGTGACTAACTCCTCTTTTGAACCCATTCTTCTTAGGACAACTATAACCATACTGGGTTTACTCCATACTGCTCCAAGTACCTAGGGGCGTAGACTCAGTGTTTGGTTACTGAGGTAGTTTGAATGTAATTAGCATAAGCTCATAGGGATTGGCACTATTAGGAAGTATGATTTTGTTGGAGTAGATATGGCCTTGTTGGAGAAAGTATGTCACTGTAGAGGCAGGCTTTAGGTCATGCATATACATATACATATACATATACATATACATATACCATGATCAATATTTCAGTGTACTTCCTGTTGCCTGTAGGATTAAGACATAGTTCCTTCTCCACTCTCAGCTCCTTCTCCAGTCCCATGTCTGCCTGCGTGCTGCCATGACAGTAACATACTAAACCTCTGGAACTGTAAACCACCTGATTAAATGTTTTCTTTTATAAGAGTTGCCATGGTCACGGTGTCTCTTTACAGCAGTGGGAACCCTAACTAAGACAGTCACGACGCAAGATCTATTGCCCCGTGATCTACTTCTAGCTTTCGGTTTGGAAAGCATGTGGCCAGCTTACTGTGACAGGCCATTACTGTTATACTAACCCCATAGCTTCCAGTTACTCCCTAGCTCCTTGACTAAAGCATCAGAATAGCCTGAATTCCCATCTCAGCAAGAGCCTGAAAGAGTTTCCCTGAGTACCAGGACAGCACAGGAGGGGCCCGTGGACTTAATCCACATGTCTGAGGGCTTCCCCTGACCAGCACAGAGCAAGTAAATGCAGTGAGCCACCTGTAAGGACAGGGAAACAGAGGTTTCCAAGCCTGCATGGTGCCTATAAAGGTCCCTTGTCTGTAGACAACCCCCTCCCCCAGGAGGAAAAATCACAGGTATGTAGAAAACAACCTGTTTGCTGCCATAGCCTAACGAGCACACTCTCTGGTGGAGCCAGGGAGATAGACACTTGGAATTACCAGATTGCCGGGTGTTCATTTCCAGCAGACATTCACTGAACACCTACTGTGTACCAGCCCCTGCCTTTTGAAGCAGGCTCCCCCCTGTCTGTGTTTTCATTCGGTCTCTCCCTCTGTTCTTAATGCGCTTGAAGCTATGAGGAATGGAGTGCTCTGTGACAGGCCTCCACAAGCCCAACGGAGTTGGCCCAGCCTGTGATTCATGTCTTCTCCGTCCAAAAAATAAAAATAGAGGCTGATCCATTCCAACCATCCTGAGAGATTAAAAGATTTCTAAGCCAAAACAAGACCTGAGATAAGCTGCCTACGTGTGAGGGAGGAGGCCGGTGCGTTCCCCTGTGCCAGCAGCGTCCGGGAAGAGCTCCTGCAGCCTGATGGGACTTGTCCTGGCAGCCACTGGTCTCCCTAGGTCTTGTTACACATGTGCACGAGAGGTAACAGAGGCGCCGGTGTGCACAGCCCCGGATGCCCCCAGCACCTGCTGCACTTGGAAAGTAGGAAATTCTTTTTTAAGTTTCTTCCCTATTGATCATAGATACCTTTAATAAGTAAGTTGTTCTCCCTAATCTGCTCCGTTGAAATAAGTTTTCTTTGAGGGTTTCATACAGAATGTTTTACCATCATCTTTCCCTTCCCCCAACTCTCCCAGATCCTCCCCCACTCCCTGCTCTCTCAATTTAATCTTCTTTCTTCTTCTTAAAACAAGACAAAAACAAACAAAAAGGAGCATCACTGAGAAACACAGGGCATTGGCTTTGCATAGGTTAACTACCCCTGAGCATGAGGCCTGCCCTAAAGTGCGCTCCTTGTTATAGCTTCAGATCCTCGAGAAAGTAACTGGATAACCACTCAGCTTTCATACGGGACTTCCGTCTCCTCCAGGAGGACTCTCTGGAGTGGCGAGGGAAGACTGGGTTGAGGAGGTTCTGAATTACCAGAGACAGCAGGTGAGACCAATGTTCTCTGTCGTCAGGTTCTGGAAAACGAGCACACCTTTCCATCTCTGCACTTATGGAAGGCTGCAGTATTTGCAGGGTGATGGGGAGAAGGGCATAAGAGGAGGTTATAGCTTCTCCCATTCACACTGAGACCCCTCAAGGGCTCTCCCCGCTGGAGCCCTCAACCCTGGCATCAGAAGTCCTGATTTCCCACTGTAAGCATGCGATTGTCATGTAGTTCTCATCCCTCCGTGTTTATGTCTCTCGTAGAAGGCCTCCAGCCGTGTTAGATCAAATGTTGCTCTACTGTAGCATGGCTTCAGCTCAATGTGATCATGTTTCCCAAGTTCTATTCCAAAGAAAGTCACACTCACAGGTCCTGGGGGGGGGAGCCTCAACTAAACCTTTTGGGGATTCAACTGAACTTACAACAGCTGCCAAGTCCTATAGATGTGAGCTTCCTTCATGCAGCTTCTGAAACCCAGCTTTATGTCCATGCTCTTGTCTGTGTTGTAGCTCGCCTTCCTAGGCGTCCAGATGCCCCCTCCGTGTTGACCATGGCCTTTCATTTCAGGTGTGTGTGTGTGTGTGTGTGTGTGTGTGTGTGTGTGTGTAGCACACACACGCAAGCTTCTGCTACCTTTCCATATATAATGCCTCAAGGACCTCAGTCAGGAGAAATTTCTAACCATCCCTCTATCCTTTACACAAGGAAGGTGGTGGTGGTGGTGGTGGTGGTGGTGTACAACTTTGATCCAAGCACTTGGGAAGCAGAGGCAGGTGGATATCTATGAGTTCAAGGCCAGCCTTGTCTACAGAACAAGTTCCAGGACAGTCTCCAAAGCTACAGAGAAACCTGTCTTGGAAAAAGGTAAAAAAGGAAGGAAGAAAAGAGAAAAGAAAGCAACCATCAAATTGTTCGTGGGTTTTTTTTTTTCAACTTCCATCAGCAGTCAGAAAGAGAGCCTTTATTAAGCACAAATACCTGTATGCTCCAAAGAAGTCCCATAGAAGCATGGGGCTTCTCCACAGAACCTCTATCCATGTGACATACTCTGTCGCAGAAGCCAGGAGAAGACCGCCCCTTTCCCGCCCTCCCAGGCAGGGAGGTATCAGTCTAGACTTAGAGCAGTGTGCGCCCACCAAGGAACACACAGGTGATGCTCTTACGGGAAGTGGCTCACCTGAGAGCTGAAAAGGAGACAGACTCGGGTGTGTCACTCAAGAAAAAGGCCATCTGGGACAGTTCCTAATCCTAGCCCAGGTGCTTATCTGGGTGAGGAGCCTCAGAAGGGGTCTTCTAGAAGTCCTTGGAAGCTTGTGTGTACATCTGGGCGGTGCTCACACGGCCATGGCCACACCAAGTTCTTCCCATGGTGAGTTTACCTGACTGCCCCCTGGCTATCTTCAGGGACTCCCCGCTTCTTGTCCCACATGCTGCCCGGAGGACACACTCTCGGGGCTGTAAAGGAGGGTGCTGCGGAGGTTCCCAGCCCTTCCCGGAATCGCAGTTGATGAAGCACAGCCTAGAAAACAGCCTGCTCGGTCAGCTCACGTCAGCGCACGTCAGCAGCCATGCTCCAGGGCACTGCTGTCAGTAAAAGCGCAGCCAGGCCAAAGCTCTCCGTAGATGCCATCTTGTCAGTGAGCCAGCCCAGCCTGTCTGTCTCCAGCCCAGAGGCAGCTGGGCACCCAAACCCTCGCCTTGCTGGCTTCAGGAGCATGCCAGAAACAGACTCACATACTAACTTGGAACGCGACGACTCCCCTCCCCCAGCTTCCTTTCCTGAGGGTGGGCCAGCAGGGCAAATGATGTGGGATAAAGGCACAGAGCATCAAGGCCCTTGACTGAGCTGCCTGGGTGGGAGCCTCAGCAATATTGTGTTGTCACGCGCCCTCTTCCACCCCGTGGTGACACACGTGTCCTGTCTGTGTGAGTCCCACTTGAGGTGCCCTTGTTAACTCTTGAGATGAAGAGCAGCTGTCTCGTCAGAACGACACCAGCAACAGTCCACGGAGAGGAAGTGAAAACTGACCAGGACGGTGAAATGAGGTGATCACCAGACAGAAAATACTTGCCACGCAAGCGTGAGAGCCTGAGTTCCGTTCCCAGCACTCCTGTAAAAAGCCAGGCATGGAAGTGCACACCCACGATCCCAGCACTGGGAAGAGGAAGGCAGGATAGCTGGGCTCCCTGGTCAGTCAACCAACCAGCCTAGCCTAATTGAGGAGTCCCAGACCCTACAAGCAAGGAGAGAACCAACTTCTCTGACCTGACATGTGTGCTTTGTATATGCATCCCCCCACAAACAAAACAAGTAATACATAATTTTTTAAAAAGACAGTGGCTTCTGAAAAAGAGCAACCCACACATGCCTGCACATGCCACATACACATCTTCACGTGACACACACATGCCTGCACATGCACACACACACACACACACACACAGGCACAACTGGGAACCCATGCTGCCCTGTTGATAATATCTGAGGTGGAGCCAAACTTGGTGGCATTCTCCTATCATTGTATGACTTAAGAGATGGAGGCAGGAGGATGAAGAGATTGTTTAGCCTCAGCTAAACAAAAAGTCTGAGGCCAGCCTAGGCTAGTGAGACCATATCTCAAAAACAACAGATAAGTAAATAAAATAATAATAAATAAATAAATAAGCATCCACGAGAAGAGAAAATGAGACCTGTGCTAAGCTCCACAGCGGTTCCAATGTCCAACAATGCCCCCAGGGCACCCTTTCTAGTCTTCTAGAAGGAATAAAGAGAGATCTGCTGATGGCATCTGAGCCAGGAGTGGGCATCTAATAAAATGTGACTAAGTCACACCAAAGACGATAGGGATAATCACAATAGTGACTGTTCTATACCAACATGGACATGCTCCTGCGGCAGGCGCTGTGTGCTCCCTGTGGGATCTGCACCCAGAATAGTCAGGGGCAGCTCAAAATCTAATTTTTGGACAGATGAGTTCATGTGTGAACTTGTCAGTAATCTCTTCTGCCCCCATGCCAAACCCAGACATGATTCTCCTCCAGCACATGTAGGAAGGGGGCATAAGGAAGTCAGGAAACCGTCCCAGGAGATTATAGCTATAAAGTGGCCAACCCTTAGCCTGGAGCTACTGTCCACGTACCTCAGAGACTGTACTAGTTTGGAGATCAAATCCTTCTCCCTACGTGCTGCTATTGTTAGCAAAACCACAGTGTGTGCGTAGTCGTGTGTGTGTGTATACACATGTATGTGTATGCTCATGCATGTGTGCATGTGTATGAGTGTGTCTGCATGAGCATGTGTGTCACTCTGTATGCTGTGTCCTGGAATGAGAGCACTCGATCTTCAAATCTTCAGAAATGTCTACGATAAGAAAAAACTTAGGAATTGTTTCTGGACTCTGACAGAAAACGTCCCCAGCTGCCCATGTTGTCTGTCCTGCTCTTGACCCCAACCGGGCCACATGGAGTACCAGGAGGAAGAGATTGCCCAAGTCCTGGGCTTCTCCTCTCTCTGAGAGGAGGCTCAGAGTTGTAAGGAGGTGAGAAGCTGCTACCCTGCACGACGAGCAGGAAGCCCTGGGACACCGTGAAGGGGGATGAAGGCCCCACATTCTTGCCTTGCTTCCATGGTCGTGGGGCAGGTTGGAGGGAGCTATGGAGTATAAGGATGGCTCAGGAGCCCTTCACCTGGTATGTCCAGGCTTAGACAGGCTAAGACCAGGACAGACCCAGCCAAGGGAGCAACAGTGGTCACTGCTGATTTTCCTTGGCTTGGTCACATCTTGAGAGTGATCTGCATGTCTCATACTCACTCACCAGTCTCAGGAACTCTCTGGAACCACAGAAACAGATCCGTAGGGACCAGCAGCTTGAGGATCACGGAGAACATGTTGGATCACCATACCTGACTCTAATTAGAGACTGGAATCTAGGGAGGTCAGTACAGGGTCTGTGTACTGGATGCTATGAGAGCTGCAATACTTGGTGAGCTGTGCAGCATGATCTAGGCTTGAGCTATCTCTGTGCTAACAATGGGCTAGGGGTCTGGGTCCCAGTCCCAGAGGCTTGTGTCGAGCAGTGGCATTGATCCTATTGCCTATGCCCAGGACAGCAAGGGTGGGCTGTGCAGACAAGCTTTCTCGGGGGCTCCAAAGTAACCCACAGCTCCTTCAGAAGCCACAGCTGCCATCATCGCCACGACAAGGTGGGTACAGACTGAGTCAGGTTTTGCGATTAGCAGAGGTTTGCCGAGGGATTCCTCTCTAGCCTGCTCTTATGTTTCCTAAGCACAGGGCATCCTGATCCATGCAGAAAGGAAACATGTGTCTTTACTCCACGTGACCCAGCTCCAATTGCCCGGCTCCTCTCCCGCAAGGCCAGGCTACTCTGGGCCTACAGACAAGATAGAGGAAGTGATGTGTGAGTCCTACAAGGACTGGTGTCTCTGAAGAAGCCTTCCTAAAAAGCAGTCACACAGGCCATTCTGAGAACAGCAGGTAATATCACAGCATTGAAATAAGTGTGATATGTCCCCTCGTTCCATCTGCAACTGGCTACCTAAGAGCCATAGAGGTGACCTCTCTCTGAATATTGCCCCTGCAGAATGGCCCTGGGATATACTATGGCCCCAATACGCAAGGATCTGTAGGAGGTGATCAATGACCTTGTCAAGGCCCATCTCCAGTAGAAGCAATGGCAATAGACTCGGGGGCCGCCAACACCCTTCTTGGAGAAGGAAGTCCCGGGCAGCTGTGGTGGAGAAATGACCAAAGTGGCCCAGGACCAGCGAACATCCACAGGCTTCCCTGGCCTCCTCCCAGCATTCTTAGAGTGTAAAAGACAATGTACTATCCAGCTACACCAATTCCAGGCGGAGCCCTGCCCTGTGCCCGGCACTAGCCTGGTGTTGCAGGAAGAAAGCAAGCAGCTTTCAAAGAGTCTTCAAACTGCAGTGAATCACCGTATCTGATTCAAATGAGAGCTTAGGTGGATCTGAAGACAGCCCATTGCCTCAGACCGATGCCCTATTGCCTCAGAAATTAATTTAGCTCCTGAGAGTTTCACAGGCCAAGGGAGCATGCATTTACATAGTCTAAACTCCCAGGCCCAGCAGGCCACCCACTTGGAAAGGCCCAGAGGAGCCTGACCCCAAGTGCCTGGGATTCTCCAGTGTTTGGTCCTCTCTTTCTCCTCTCTGCCATGCCTGGTCTAAGCTCATGGGTTCAAGTCACAGACAGAGAGGATCCCTGAAGTCTTGGCTGGGTCTCCTGCTCACCACCTCAGATAAATGGTGCCTGCATCCTGAATCTCCACCAGGCCTCTCTCCATTCCCTTACAATGCCACTGCCAGCTCTTTCCAGCCACCTGGGAACCTCCATGAATGTCAGCTACACGTGTGGCCGGCAATCTCTGTGCTGTCCCCCACAAAGCCTATTCCAAGCTCTCCCGGACACAGCATGGCTCTGGTACATTTTACTGTCTCATCTCTGCTTCGGGCTTCTTGCTGGCAGAACAGCACTCAGAGGAGAGGCCACTTCATGAGCATCTACACCGTCCTCACCTCCGGTGTTTGAGCTGCTGCCTCCCACAAATAAAACCCGAAGCCTAAAGGCTCTGTCAGCATCCCATCCCAACAATACAAGACCGGTTTCCATTAACCAGGATCCCGCACAAAACGTGCTGTCTGGACAGCTTCTTCCTGGCCAGAGCTCACCTTCTGGGTTTGGGGACTGAGTGCTAGACTTTGCCTCTGTTACCAATTACCTTTCTGTGGATGGCCCACTACTGCTTCCCTGTCACTCGGCACTGCATCCTGTTCGGGCAGCAGACAAGACAACGGTCAGAGTTAGGGAAGCATCTGGACCTGTTGGTCTGTTGTGTGCTCTACTCCACCACACAGACTGGTGTTTTGTTGCTTTTTGGGTAGAAGGGAAGTTCAGACAAGGTCTGGCCATGAAGCCCATGCTGGCATCCAACCTGGAATCTTCCTGCCTCCGTCTCCAGAGCTATGATTGCTTGCTTGTGTAGAACATTCACAGTTCAGAGACTATATGAAGCAAACTCTTCATGCGGTAGACAGAGAGACTGAGGCTTAGAGGAAGACCTCTGAAGAAGCACAAATATTCAAAGAAAATGTCATAGCACAGATACTGCGGTACTCAGGGGCTCCTCAGGGACCTCCTCAGTCAGGACACTATCAGCATATTACACAGTCTACCAACTCATTCATAAGAGGAAGAGGGGAAAATGAGGTGGATCCCACAATGCAAGGACATAGATAGCATCCATTGCTGCTGAGCAAAAAAAAAAAAAGAAAAAAGAAAAAAGAAAGAAAGCAAAGGCATTCTGGCCACAGGGCGAGCTCGTTATTAAACCTGAGATGGAACAGAGCTCGGGAGCACACCACAGCGCAGCTGGCAAGCCACAGAAGCCAGAGATGAAAGATGGATATCGGGATTCCACATCTGTGGACTGTTCAAGTAGGCCAGCCCTTAGTGGCTTCCAGAGTCCGGAGTGGAGGTGACAGATGGGGACTGAGTGCTGATGGGTACAGAGCTTATTCTGGGACTAGCGGCAGTGTTCTGAAATTAGACAGCGAATTTCCCAACAATGTGCGTTTTTCAGACCTCTGGATTGTACTCCTTAAGATGCTTAAAGCGGTATTATGGGATGGAGTCAGTGACATCTTTTTGTAGGAAGAAGAGAGCAGGTTTGGAACCCAGGGAGTCACAAAGACTAAGCAAGTGCTCTAAGCACTGGGCTACAACCCAGGAGAAGGACAGGCAGAAAATGGAGGGTGTGAGGAAGAAGCCCTCCCTCCCCTTTGCTCCCAGCCAACCTACAGAGGCAGTAGCTGGCAAGTTTCCCCACAGCCTCGTGTCCCCTGGTTTGCCACCCTGGGCACCTCCCCCAGTTTTCTCTACCTGGAGCTTGGGTGGGAAGTGTCACCATATTCTCAAACCCAGCGAATGGGGTCTAGTGGGCTTGCTCTGTCCTGTAAGAAAGAGCTCAGGACACCAGCTCCTGGTCAGTGTGAAGTCTGTCTCTGGTTCACACCCTCATGATAAGTCCCTCCTCTGAAGGCCATGCAGGCTGCCTCTGCCCTGTTTCACATAGAATCTGCAAGGCAACTACACAGCCTTGAAAGGCAACAGCCGGCTCAGGTACCTGATGGCGAAGGGCATAGCTCTGCTTCTGGATGCCTGGACCAAGGGGACGGAGTACAGTGCAATGGGGGTGGAGGAGAAGCTAAAGTTTTCCAAGGATCCCAGCAAAGAAGAGAAGCAATTTCAAGCAGTTCCAGAGGAGGGGAGAAAAAGAAATTTCAAATCCTGGAGTCAGTTGGAAGTTCTCGTTCCTTTCATGTTGGCTTGACTGATCCTGTGTGGGCGGCACACAGCTCCTGGCAGCATCCATGTGTGGGTGGTGTTCTAAGAACAAAAGTTCACTGCTGCCACCAGAGCCAGCACCTTGGCAAGGGCTTCTGGCCCTCCCCTCCTAGCCACCAGGTCCACACACCAGACACAATATCCCCCCACTCGTGTGCACACGTGTGCACGCACACACACACCACCCATAACACACACACACACACACACACACACCAGTAATACCACACACACAACATACACACACATCACACACACACGCACACCCATACTACACACTATTCATTCACACCACACACACATATACCACACACCACATACACCACAACACACACACATACACCCATACTACACACCACATACATACCATATACCACACACACAGCACACATACACACCACACAGATCATACCACACAGCACACTACACACACACACCACACAAACCAAACACAGCACACACAAACACCACCGCAAACACATTCTCTCTCTATCTCTTTCCTTCCTGTCTGTCTACACCCATCAGGGTCTCACCGTGTGAGTGAGGAGATTTTTAACTCTGGCCTTTCAGACCTCCAAATGGAGGGAAGAGAACATTAAAGCCCAGAGAAGCCTGCTGTTATCACCAGAATGAGAGCCGGCTTTCATGAGATCGGAGTGTCTTCAAAGAGCTTGGCAAACACAGACTAATTAAGCCTCCTGTGTTCTCCCTGTCACAGATGAAGACAGCAACAGCTCGCCCAGCCCAGGCTGATCTCAGGCAATGAAGGCTGGCTTGCCATCCCAGGTGACCCAGCCCCAAAGGCCTGCTCTGATTTCAGGCAAGAGTCCTGTGGAAACACAGGGGCAGCTCCGCAGGAGCCAAGAAGGGTTGAGCAAGGAGAAGGACACGTGTCTAGTGACAGGGTGTTACCTCCTACCCTTGCAGGGGCGAGGCCCTCGGCCAAGCCACACTAAGAACAAGAGGAGAGGGGGCGGGACTTCCGGGTCAGAAGTTGAACTGTGCCTCCTCCACCTTCCACCTTGGATTGGCAAAGTGGGGGGCAAGGCCTTGGAGAGCTGGGTGTAGTACATTCCTCCCCACCCCCGGAAGTCAGCTATCAGCACACGTACCTCTTTCTCTGTGTCAGAGGGAAACTTAGCAGTCACTAACAGCCCAGAGAGAAGCTACCTTATTGATGCAGCAGGGAGGAAGCCATTCTGTTCACAGGAAACCACTCAGGAAAGGCCGTTTCCAAGTGTCTTTCCCTGAACAGGAGCCAAGATCCCCCCTGCTGCCACCACTACTCCTGTACGCCAGGCCAAGGCTTAGCTGGAACAAGGCCACCATGGGCAGGACGGTTTCTCTGACCCATAGATCCGAGGATGCCGTCACAGACAAGAGCTGCCCTCCTCAAATCCAAGGGCAGCACAGATGCACCAGCGGAGTGCATCCTTCAGAGCTGGGGCCCGAGGACATCCAGAAAGATGCACAGAAACAGACACACAAGCTTGTATAAAACAAACCTCCATTTCTTCTAAAATTATCATATTTAACCAAAACCACTTTGTAAATGCCCTTTCCAGTGCTAAGTATGAATCCAAGGCAGAGACTTCATTATTAGTGTATATGCATGCATGCAAATATGTGTGTGTGTCTAAGGATGTGTAGTGTGTGTACTCTATGCATGTGCAGTTATGCATTTATATGTGTGTATACCAAGCCTGTGCAGATAAGTGTGCTCATGTGTGTGCAAGTACTGTGCATTGTGTGGCAGCCAGAGAACAAACCTGGGTGTCATTTTTCCTCAGGTGCCATCTACCTTGTTTTCTGAGACACAGCTTCTCGCTGGCACCTGGAGCTTCCTGAGGAATCCGTCTGTCTCCCTCTCCCTGGTGTAGGAAGAGCGAGCAGCTGTGCCTGGCTTTTTCCTAAGTGCTGGTGTTTAAACTCAGGGCCTCGTGTTTGCATAGCAGGGGCTTTACCAGATGAGCCCTCTCCCCATGAGATGCTTCATCCTCAAGGACAGTGTTACTAGGCGAGCCACTGAATGCAGAACTCCAACCTACTGGGTGGGATAGCTATATCGGCAAGATGCAAACTGGTATTTTACACAACCAAACCAACCTTGGATTAGTTACACCTGTTGTCAGAAACTAGAGTCTGACAGAGGCAGAGACCCAAAGCAGAGCTTTGGGCTGAGCTCCCAAAGTCCAGTTGAAGAACAGAAGGAATGAGAATATAAGCAAAGAAATCAAGACCATGATGGGGAACCCTCTGAAACAGTTTGCCTGAGCTTATGGGAGCTCACCAACTCCAGCTGGACAGGGAAGGAACCAGCATAGGACAAAATTAGGCCCTCTGAATGTGGGTGCCAGTTGTATGGCTGGGGCAGACTGTGGGGTCACTGGCAGTGGGACCAGGATTTATCCCTACTGCTTGTACTGGCTTTTTTGAAACCTGTTCTCTTTGGATGGATACCTAGCTCAGCCTAGATATAGTAGGGAGGGCCTTGGACCTTCCCCAAAGCAATGTGCCTTACCCTCTCTGAGGAGTGGATGGGGGATGAGGTGGGGAGTTGGTGGAGGAAATGGGAGGAGGGGAGGGAGAGGGAACTGGGATTGGTATGCAAAATGAAAAAAGATAGTTTGTTTTCTTATTTAAAAAATAAAATAAAAAAGAAGCTAGGGTTTAAATATTTATAAATGCTGGCAGTTGGCTATACCCAAGAGTCTAGGAGTTTAAATTCTGCCTCTTTGCTTACCTACCTATTGAACACAGGTTGAGTAACCCCCTCTAGAGTCTAGTGTCTCCATAGCTGACAGAAAAATCCCTCCCAAGAGGCCTGTGACCATCAAATGAAATGTGGTCCTTGAGACCCAGGCCTGAGTCAGCACTTCTCACAGTCCTGGAATTTGTTTTCTTCCAGAATCAATTATATGTGCCTCAGAAAAATCAAATTATTATTATTTTACTTAAGGTGCTAACCCAAAACGATGCCTGATGATGAAGGTTCTGAATTTGTATTTTAGTCATTTAGTCAGTTAGAAGCAGGGACTGGTGAAAGGGGCGGGAAAGGAGGGGAATGAGAGGAAGGGAAGAGAGAAGGAAGAGCAGAAATGGTAGTTATTAGTCAAATCTAGGCGGGGAAGGAAGAATAGGAAGAACGTATAACGGAGCTAACCCTATGACAGCCTGTCTTTCTATGAAACTGAGAGAGGCCAGTGTCTTCCCAGCTTCCCTCTGAGAAAGCTAGACTCTGCGGCACTCGGATGTGAAAACCCCATTTACTGAAGCGATGCTGTGGAAGCAGAAATTCAGGGAAGTCCCTGGAAAGGACACAGCCCATCGTGAGATAGGCAATCTCTGCTGCACCCAGTCCACCCCGTCACCCACTCAGCACTGGTTGAAGGTGAGAATTCTCTCGCTGGTGTGATATGGGAGCGGTCACACCCTGTGGCCCCATAGGATTGGCTTCAGATCTGGAATATCATCTTGTAACAGTGCCATCGTTGCTCAGACTGGGGTTACCATCGCGAGTCATCTGCTGAGGACTGAAAGTTCTTATCCACCACTGTGACCGTGTCACCTGACTTTCCAGATCCAAAGCCCAGAAATGCTGGAGAGGGGTCATACTGGTACCACAGTTCTAAATTAGCTCTTTTGGGTAGAGAAAGAACAGAAATGACCTGCTTCAAAAGGAGATTGGGGACCACTGATGTGGGGTTTCAGGCCCACGGAGAGGACCCAGCTTCCCTGGGAGAGCTATCAGGGGCTGGGACATGGGCAGAGAACCCATATCTTTGTGTGTCAATCTGAGGGACCAAGAGACAGTTTAAGAAGAAATAAATACAGACTTGTCATTTGAACGTACAAACCCACCAAAATAGTGCAAACACAGACTAGCCAGTCCTCATTTTCCCTGGGCACAAAATCCCCAGCTAAGGTCCCATGTGGGTATTTTTGAGATGAGGATATATTCCTGAGCCACACAGAGTGTTACATCATGGTCAAACAGAATAGTTACAAGTTTGCACCTCAAGAGGAGGTTCTTTCTGTGAGGTGAGACCATGACAGGGTAGGAGAGCAGGAACTCTGTTGACCCCAATGTAATGTTTCTGTATTGCTTGATTTCCTTTTCCATCTCTTTCTAAATCTCAGAGGCAAATTTGGTTTCCAAAGCGTCTGGAGTCAGCTTCTTGGGTGGAGGGATGTGGCTCCGTGTCGTGTCAGATTGCCAGGGCTGCTGCTGGGTCTGACTGGACTGATACAGGCAACTTGAAGATCCCAGAATGGAAAACCCACACTGCTGTTTGGCTAAG
Organism: Arvicola amphibius; assembly: GCF_903992535.2. NCBI lineage: Eukaryota > Metazoa > Chordata > Mammalia > Rodentia > Cricetidae > Arvicola > Arvicola amphibius. The sequence goes on along the minus strand of NC_052056.1, from coordinate 2,668,828 downwards.
TAAGCCGGAGACCCGAGCTTCCACCAAAATCCGAAGATGAGAATGTCTGTTGAAAGACTGGTTATACCGTCATGATCCCCCACATCTCTTCCTGAAGACTCCCTGGTATTTTTATAGCTATTCTAATTTTAATATTAAGAAATTAGCAGCACGGGCATGGTGGCACATTGCTTTTAACGCTCATACTTGGAAAAGGCGGTCAGATCTCTGTGAGTTCAAGGACAGCCTGGTTTATATAGCATGTTCCAGACCATTCAAAACTACGTGGGGGAGACCCTGCCTTGAAAAATAAGGAAAGAAAGAAAAGCAAAAGAAAATAGTTAAAGCAAGTGAGCTAGAGAAGCAGATCAGTTAGTAGAGTTTGTGGTGAAGAACTGGATCTGAGTCCAGTGCCGGAGAGTCAGAGACAAGAGGGCGCCTGGGGCTTGCTCAGCTAGCCTAGGCTAATCAGTAAGACTTGGGTCTCAGTGAGCAACCCTGTCTCACAAACAAGATGAAAAGCTTCTGAGGAATGTCAGTCACTTGGCCTCTTCATACATGTGCACACATGTACACCCGCAGGAACACAGGCCCAGATACACACACATATGTATACAAACACACGCTTGCACATACACACACTCACTCACACGAGCATGCACACAAAAGTAGAGCACAGACCGTATCATTGCCTTAAATTCCCTTGGCAGGTGCCATTTCCCAAGAGCCCCTAGAGTGATAAGCCACCAACTCCAAAGTCCTCTTGACAGATATGTGCCAAGAACAGCCACCCCACAGCGGGAACCTTCCAGAAAACTTCAGTGCTTTCGAGACCTAAGAGCTTAGTGAGAAAGTGAAAAAAAACAAAAACAAATCCTGGTTTTCAACTAGACCTGGGGAGCCTTGGTTGAGACAGATCAAAGCTCCCAGGCTCCTTCTGGGACTGTGTTTATCAGATGTGGGATTTCTGAGTCCCTTGAAGCAAAAAGGCACAAGGCATTCCTTCAGCACTTCACAGGGGGATGCCAAAGGTGGCCTTGAGGTTCTGTTTTTGGTGGAAACAGCATGAAGACACAAAAGGCTCTCCTGTGATGTCACAGACAGAGCCTCCTGGATATCCACCCCTGGGACCTGAGATGTGGGGTCTTTGGGCGATATTGAACTAACCACGGTGCCTATATTTGGTACCTCATTCTCCTCCAGACTTTTAATTCGGAGTCTTGTCATTTCCATCCTCATATCCTGAGCAGGTGAGGAAGGTAAAGAGCAACAAGGGTCAAGATGAAGGACAGCAGATGCTGCTGGGCATCTGCAGGGAGGAGTGGACAGCCTGAGAAGCCAGCCGTGCAGAAGGCTCTCAAACACAAGAGCCAAGAAGCCTCCTAGGCAAACCACCAAGTCCAGCAAAGATGTCTCCCCCTTCCATCCCCATCCATCCTTGTTCCTCTTACAACCTCAGTCCCGAGCTCTCTGTTGTCCTCTGCGTCCTCCAAGACACCTTCTCTTGCCTTCTCCCATTCTGAATACACCAGTCATTCTCACATCTTGACACAGAAAATCTCATGCATTTCTCCCTTCCTGAGACCATTCCTCTGCTCCTTTTCCCTCTACCAAAATATCAAGACCAAGGCCTTACAGAGTATGGGAAATGTGTTTGGTAGGGCAGGGAGTCCTTCAGGTGGACAGAAAATAGGAACACATTCAGAAGCTTTCCCCTAGAGTTTGGTCAAGGTGCACTTGATATATGTTCCCTGACACAGTGAACCTTTACGGGGGACCTGTCACGTGTTAGGTGCCATGAAATTGCTAGGTCCAGCAGGTGTGCAAAGCGGGGTTGTTTGTGTGTGTCTGGAGGACACTGCACCCAGGAGGTGCTTGTTGATCAGAGAACTGGGCCGTCAGGAGCATCTGCAAAGTGTCTTTTACCCATCTTCTGGGGGCTCCCATGATGTGAAATCCCTATTTGTCATTGCCCAACTGTTGCAAGAGGACTGTTCATTTCCCAGCTGCCCAGTCCCAAGATAATCACACAGAAGCTACGTTATTTAAATTACTGCTAGGCCCATTAGCTCTAGCTTCTTATTTGCTAACTCTTACATCTTAATTTAACCCATCTTCATTAATTTTTACATCACCATGAGGTCGTGACCTACCAGCAAAGTTTCAGCACATCTGTCTTCAGCAGCGGCTCCACAGCTTCTACCTCCTTCTTCTTTCTCCCAGCATTCAGTTGAGTTTTCCCTGCCTACCTCTATTCCCTGTGCAAACCCAAGACAGTTTCTTTATTAACCAAATGTATTTACAACATACAGAGGGGAATCCCACATCACCCAACCCACTATTGCCCTCTCTTATTGGTCACTACAGAAAAAGACTTCATGTCATTGGCTTCACTCCCTCCCCTATGCTGGGGACCTTGGTGGATCCTCCTCAGTGCAGGGTTGTTTGTGATGGGATAGACCTGGCACGGATCACCCATGGCCAGTAAGCCTTATCTCTCAGGCATAAGGGATGAGAAAAGGCAAATCAAAGACATGAGCCTGTGATGGCTTTACACAGAGGGGAGGAATTTTGATGGCATCAAAGGCTGCAGGTGGGAAGAAGTCCCAATGATTCGGCATGGCAGGAGGGCTGGGGACTGTGGAGGCAGGACCTCTGGGCAAAAGAAAGAGCTAACAGTAGTTCTCCCGAGAATAAGCAGTGTGACCACAGCCACCAGCAGATGCCCACACATGCCTGCCCAATGCTTTGACCAATGCCTACAAGGGAAAAGCCCAGATCAGCACAGTGCCACTTGAGAAGATTGGTTTCCAAAGATGTCCCTGGCTTTTTAAAAGCTCCTAAATCCTGTTTCCTCTCACACCTTCCCTGTCTCCACTACATCACATCTTCCTCGGTTTTATTTTTATAATTTTAATTTTAATTTTTAATGCTATATATTCAGATAGTTTGCTCCCGTGTGTGCCTGTGCAGCGACTGTGGAGACCAGAGGAGGGAGTCCCTGTGACTGGAGTTACAGATGGCTGTGAACTGGCATGCGGGTGCTGGGAATCCAAACCAGGTCCTCTGAAAGAACAGCCAATGCTATTAACTACTAAGCCATCTCTCCAGGACACCTTGGTGATTTCTTAAATCAAAAGGAGACTTCACAGGTTCCAGACACTCCCGCCCCCCGGAGAGCACAGAGAAGCCCTGCCAACTAGAGTAGGGGTCCTTCAGCCAAGGGCCCACCTAGCCCACTGGCTTCGGAGCTGCCTCTGGAGCTTACTGGGGCTCTAGGCATTTTATTATTTTGCTTTTGCTTCTGGCACTTCTTAAATCTCAAAGATGAAAAAAGTCCTGTCTGAAATGCATTCCTTTTAGAATCCAAGAAATGACTCACAGAGGCTGGGCTGGCATTCACGGTCCCCGTTAAGATGATTAGCTGCAGAAATCCTATTTCTGAAATGTAGACTTTGTACCCTACATATTCTTCTAGAACAAAGTGAAGAAGAATAGCTCTGCAGGGGGGTGGGGGAAGAAGGACACTCCTGTTTACATATTTAGCATTATTTAAATACATGCTACTTACCGCATACTTTATATCCCACTGTCACTTTTAACACGGGATTAAAGAGATTGAAAAAGATATTCAGTAAAGTCACTCACAACTTTCTTTAGAAAACATCTCATCCCTGTGCGTGCTAGAAGCTAAGAAGTTTGGTTGTCACCCAGATGTCCCATGAGTGTTGAATGAATAAGCAAATGTGAGATATTCACCTTCTGATAGCTGGCACACGTACAGACAAACCTCGAGAAAGGCAGAGATGAAATAAACCAGCTGGGAGGTGGCAGACGCTGTGGGGTACCACCTTTGACATCTGAGTCTCAGGGGCAGAGCGGAGGGTGCTGGCAAGGCTGGGCAGGGGGCTACTTTATGAGCAGAGGAGTGTGGGGTGATGCAAATGTTCTGGAGCTGTGTGTCAGAGACGGGTGTTACCTCTGTGCTTGGTGCCTTGGAAATGAACCCCTCAGAGTGGCTGCAGTGGAAATTTTATGATACGCAGATTTTACCACATTAAACGTTGTTTTCCTCTGGAAGCAGACATTAAGAAATATTGGTGTCCCAAGGCTTCCTTCTGCTTCTTTTTCATCTTGGCAACGAAGCTTTTCCCCCAGACGACCAAGTGTCTCACTCTTCATTGCCAACCGTTGCTCAGGCCTACCCCACTGTCTTACAGACTAGCCCAGGTCCAAAGGGGCAAAGCGGCTTTCTGCCATGCGATGGGTAGCCAAGAGGGGGGGCAGGGGGCAGGTGCCACTGTCCTCCCTGGGGAGGTGCAGATCACAACTCAGCGACTCCTGCGGAGTATTTACCCAAGTTTACACACCACCCCTTTGTTCTGGTGTGGTAAACCTCTCACTGTCAGGGTTTTCAAAGCAACGTTGCCCTCAGCTGGGCCATAAAAAAAACCAGCCCTAGTCTAAACCCACCCTTTCATGGTTAACTGTGTGGGAAGCCCTGGCTTCTAAAAAAAGAAAGAAAAAAGGTTGTTGTTTTTTTTTTCTGTGATAACTCCTACATAGAAATGTTGCTCACAGCAAGACGTGATGAATGCCAGTTCAAGAACAATGACCACAAAAACTCCAACCTGAGAGGAGTGCTCCCTTGTTGAAAGTTAAACAGGAAGCAAATTCACCAGAATGAAGACCTGTGAGATCTTCTGATGTGGATGAAGCCTGCATCCTGTATGTATTTTCATGTGTAGGAAGCATTACATGTTTCAGAGTCCCCTGTGAAAGGCCAAACAGAGCAGGGGAAGAAGCCATAATGTTCCAAAAATAACCCTTGACATCTACCAGAGCCTTTTAGACATAATGTGTCCAGAACATTGGGCTTTCTCTTTACGGTTCACCAGATGGATCCTGGTAAAGTAGGGGTCACGAGCACTGACTCATCAAACACAAACCGAACGGGCAGGCAAATTTTACAAATAAAATGTTGTCTGCCTTTTACCAATGGGCAGGTCATTCCACCTCCACTGGAGACTATTTCAAGGGACGTCAACTCAGTTTTGCCAGCTTTACCATTCCTTATGGTACATCCCATGACTGTGTGTTCCCTGGGAGCCAAAGAGGCCAGAAAATGGATAAGCTCATTGCCCCCAGTCAACAGGAGGCTGCATCAGGAAGACCTCTTCGCCTGGAACTCGGAGAAATACCACATTAAAAACCAATTCAGAGGGGCTGCTGAATTCCTGCCACAGTTGAGAGGTGTCCGTCATGTTCACCCGCCAGCCTCCATTTCCCGTACGTTCCTGGTGGATAGTTCTCACTTGGGGTGGATAACATCCCCTTGGCTCTGTTGAGCTTGTACCCACCTCTTTGTCCTGTACACTGGCATGGAAAAGACAAGAGTTTTACTGGAGATCCTAAGGGAAAACCCAGGAGAGCCTGCCTTCCCAGTGGGGTTTACATCTTGTGGTCATGGAAGGCAAGCAACATTGGAGTTCTGCACAAAAATAGAGATGTGAACACAGCCCTGGGACACCCTGGGGGAAACCCAGCTGGCCCACAGGATGCCCATGTGGGTGGCCCTTGCTCTGCCGTAGAAGAACCCTGGCGCCAGCATGTCCCCAGCCTTTGGGATTACCCGTGGCTGTGAGGAGATGTAGCTCCCATCTCACGCCTCTACTCTTCCTCCTTCTCCACCTTTTAATTCTGCTGCTGCTAGAAGACAGATCCTAGAAGGACAAGTGTAAGGGCCCCGGGACAGGCAGCTCTGAGGAACTCAAGAAGCAATGGTATGCAGGGCCATGCAGGGCTCCTCAAGCCCAGCACTACAGTGAAGGTGTGAAGATGGTGTCCCTGTGCCCCTGCTTGTTCCAGCCTCTCAGCAGTTCAGACCCAAAAGAATCACACAGAAACTTTATTAATTAAATCACTGCTTGGCCCATTAGCTCTAACTTCTTTTTGGCTAGCTCTTACATTTTTTAATTTTTTTTATTGATTTTTATTGAGCTCTACATTTTTCTGTTTCCCTCGCTGTTTCTCCCCTCCCCCCTTCAACCCTTCCCCAAGGTCCCCATGCTCCCAATTTACTCAGGAGATCTTGTCTTTTTCTACTTCCCATGTAGATTAAATCTATGTAAGTCTCTCTTAGTGTCCTCATTGTGTCTAAGTTCTCTGGGATTGTGGTTTGTAGACTAGTTTTCTTTGCTTTATGTTTAAAAACCACCTATGAGTGAGTATATGTGATAATTGTCTTTCTGTGTCTGGGTTGCCTCACATCTTCAAAAACTCAAGAGACCGGGCTGGAGAGATGGCTCAGTGGTTAAGAGCATTGCCTGCTCTTCCAAAGGTCCTGAGTTCAATTCCCAGCAACCACATGGTGGCTCACAATCATCTGTAATGAGATCTGGTACCTTCTTCTGGCCTGCAAGCAGACACACAGACAGAATATTGTATACATAATAAATAAATAAATATTAAAAAAAAAAAACTCAAGAGACCCTGGATGTTTGGATGGTGGCAGAAGGAAAAATAACAATCCAATAAGAAACATCAAGAAAAAGGAATGTGACTTATAAGGACAGGTGATCAAAACATATATACGTTTTTCACAATGAACAGTGAATTTTCCTGCAGTAATCTTTGAAGTTTCCAGGAAGAAGATGGGGCCCCACAACAACAACTCCACCTGGTTGATATGACGTCATGATGCTGATAACACTAATATAAGACCTGGTTTTGGGTACCAGCTGCTCAAGATGGTTCCGACTTGGTTAGCTAAAATGGTGAACTTTTTTACAACATTCTGGCTAGAACTCCAAATTGGAACCTCAGAAAAACCCTACTGAATACTCAGAGACTATTTGCAATTATACCAGACAGTAATCTTGGAACTTAACCATCATTTTACTTCCACAGGATCCCATAGAAAGAACATGGCCTCCATGACAGCTGGAAGTAATTTGAGAAGATGATGTCCCCTCTCCCAACAATGTTTGTCCTCAGGGTTAGGGACATCATTTAGAGGTTTATTATAATTGTTACAGGGTTGGGAGTTGGGGAGGAAATTGTGTAAGCTCTGGAATCTCTTTTAAAAAACGTAAATTGGATGGGTTTAATAGATTAGTGTAAGCTTATTCACACTAATAATAATAGTGAGTAATGGAGTGAATACTTGTGAGCTATTATTTATATGCAATTTACATTGGTATAGATTCTTGTATATTGATATAAACTTAAATTATATTGAATATATTCCTATTTTTGTCTACAATATTTTTATACCTAGGCAAAATCATTTTGTCCTATTGTATGCATGCATGCTTCTACCTCTGCTTAAGACATTTTGTATATTGATACAATTTTAGGATATATTTATCATATTGCAATATACATTTCTATCTCTGATCAAGATACTTATACACTGTTTACATTTTGAGATCATTGTCCTCATTTGTTGCACAGTTGTTTAAAGATTGTTTAATATTCTAATATGAAGAAGTCTTAGTCCTTAAGTTATATAGGTATTAAGATTTATAGGTCAATAATCATCCATGTTTGTCATACTTATAGTTTTAATAATCAGTTTCTTTAGAAACATAGAGAGTGTATTCTACCTAGATAGGTAATCTTCAACCACTTCAAAGAGCTGTAGAATGTGGCATTTAAATAACCTAGGGTTCTATTGAAGTGAGACATGATTTCTCCTGGAAGCACCGATCTATTCCTAAGAGAATGTTGAGCACCAAAGACACTCCACTTGGAACTTGTTTTCTTGGCAAAACTGGCCTTTGGGCAAGGAAATACCCATGCATCAACCACTAACAAAGTGCATGATGTCAGGACAGGACAAGCAGGGCACAAGGAAAAAGACAGTCAAATATTGTCAAGACAGGGTAAGACGGTTTTGAAAAATTTCCTGCCTCTAAAAATGGTCTGTCAGTTACTCCAGGCTTTAGCCAAAGTTGGCTGCTCCAACGTTGCAAATGAGACTTTGGGTGATTGCCCAGGTAGCCAGTTGTCTCTGTCATTTGTTGCACATTTTGGAAGTTGCTTGATTACACTCCCTGCTTACTCAAATAATATTATTTCCCTTCTCGGGTCTTCCATGGGGTTGAAGACTAGATAGTTGTAGTTACTTTCCTCTCATGACTTGGTCAAGTTATTTATAATACAAGACTTAAACTCCTTAGGATGGGATAATTATTGAAATATTTATCACGAGTTTCTTGCTTGATATTGTTTGTGCTGTTGTAATTCTAATTTTTATAGCTGATATTTGTTCTTATTGTATATAATTTTGTATTTGGCTTAGAACTTTCCTATTTAAACAAAAGGGGAAAGTGCTGCAGGAATTCCTACTGTCAGTAGCCTTCAAGTTACCTGCCCTCTTGGGTGTGGCCTCTTATACTATATATGCCAATGTGAAGCATGCATCTGGCCTCTCTTCTGGCTGCTGGATTCTGTTGCTGTTCCCCGTTCGAGCAGAGGATTGTAATCTGTGAGTCTACCCCTAAATAAATAGCCCTCTATTATACTCAACTCTGAGCTAGTGTGGGATTTTTTTTAAAGAATCTGTCTTCAAAATTTGGCAGAAGCTCCAAGGCAAATCACTAACCCTAAGACCAGCAGGGCCTTGTCCTTTACTGACAGAGCTTGTTCAGATTTCAGTGTCTCTCTTTCTCAAGCAAATTTCCAAGACTTTAAAAGGCACTGGGCTTCTAAATCTGAAAAACTTCTTCCTCCTACTTCAGTGGGATTGGATGGAGGGGGAAGGGAAATTTTTTGAGATTGAGAGAAACATACATGGGATAGTGGAACATACAAGAGAAAATGAAGAAATTTCCTAATCATGGTTGGAGCAAGATAGAGGTCTGGCTGGGCTTAAGTATCATCAACCATTCTAGAAGAAATAATTTCTTTCAAAAGCCAAACATGTACAAGTTTGAGGTTAAGAAAAACTTGTCCTGGCTGGGCAGTGGTAGCATACACCTTTAATCCTAGCACTAGGGAGGCAGAGGCAGGTGGATCTCTGTGAGTTCAAGACAAGTCTGATCGACAAGAGCTAGTTCCAGGACAAATTCCAAAGCTACAGAGAAACCCTGTCTTGAAAAAGAAAAGAAGAAAGAAAAGAGGAAAAGAAAAGAAAAGAGAAGAGAAGAGAAACTTGTCCTGAAGACAATCATGTTTGGAGACAAACAGGAGAGATCCCACCAAACCAGACATGAGGCAAAGCAGAGCTGTAGGGCTGTGGTAGGTCTCCCAGACACTTTCCTGTGTGTGTGTGTGTGTGTGTGTGTGTGTGTGTGTGTGTGCGCACATGTGCATATGTGTAACTCGGAGGTCAGCGTTAGATGCCTTCCTCAGTTCCTCCCTCTGAACTTGAAGTTTTCCATTCTTTGTGTTAGACTGTCTTGTGAGCAGACCCTCAGACCTTCCTGCCTTCTCCTCCCCTACGCTGGATGGCAGACATGCCTGTCATGCCTGACTCTGCTGTAGGTATGGGAATCGAACGTGGGTCCTCATGCTGCACTACAAGCACTTCTTGTCTCCTGGCTCTACCTGTCTATCTCTGTGGTCCTTGAGGGACAAGTACATTTTAGTCACCTATCCAACCAAGTTGGGCTTCAGAGAACTAGTATATCTTTCCAGTGAGAAATACAATAGAACATAGATTATTTGCTTTTTCTAGGGTGTCAGATATCCTGTGATACATCCACTTCTAGAACAAAGAGAATTATTTTGGCTCATATCTCTGAAGTATCAGTGTAAGCCAACACATCTTGGCAGCAAAGTGTGGTAGAGCAAAGCTAGGAACCTCACATACTGTGGGACAATGGTCTTGTATCCTGGAAAGATTTTTCACTTGTATTGGTTTAATAAAATGCTGATTGACCAGTCACCAGGCAGGAACTATAGGCGGGGTGACCAGAATAGAATCCTGGGAAGAGTAAAGATTCAGCCTGCAGTTGTCACCCAGACACAGAGGAAGCAAGATGAGAATGCCTCACTGATAAAAGGTACCAAACCACATGGCTAACACAGACAAGAATTATGAGTTAATTTAAGATGTAAGGGTTACTTAATAAGAAGCCTAAACTATTGGCCAAGCAGTGTTATAATTAATATAATTTCTGTGTGATTATTTTGGGTCTGGGTGGCCAGGAAATAAAAGAGCGGCCTCCTACAATATTCACACTGGAGTATGAACCAGGAGAGGAAGGGACCTGTTCAGGAACACAGCCCTAGTGGCCTGGTCTCCATGCTGCACAAACTGCAGCAGTGGCAGTCACCACAGGGGTTAGGCATGCTTTCCTAGTGACCGCATGTCTCCTCATGTTCCCGTCCTTCTGAACAGCAACATCAGGCTGAGAAACAATGCAGCTCATACACACACACTGGGCATCATGGAATTGGGAGTCTGATGGAGGTAACATCTTACCAATGAGAACGTAGGAGGCAAGAAGTACAGAGGGATGGCCCACTGCCATTTATATTGCCCCACCATGGTGGGGAGTCTGTCCCTGGCTTCTGTCACAGGCAAGCCTTCTCCTCTCTCCCTTCTCCGCTGTGGCTCCTGTAATCACCAGGCCTCATCGGAACTCTAGTGGCTCTGCCCTGCTTGTCATCCTTATGCTCCCAAGAGGGTCATGAGATGGGTCAATGGAACATTACTCAGCTTCCACATCCCTAGCTCAGCTTTCTTGCTGCTTCTGCGATAACCAACCAGAAACTGAGTAGCTTTTAAAACACCCATGTCAGGATATTTTGTTCATGTTTTCACAAATAAAAGTTACCGGAAGATCAGATTGCAGAGTTGAAGCACTAGAGGTCAGGCAGTGGTGGCAAAACACTTTAAACCCAGGACTCAGGAAAAAGAGGCAGAGGGATCTCTGTGAGTTCAAGGCCACTCTGGGCTACATGAAACAAAGCTCACACAGAGGTGATCCCAGCACTTTGGATCCTGTTGCAAGGAGGCGGGCTGCTTGTTCATTTCCTGGCTGCTCAGCCTCCTGAAATAATCACACAGAAACCATATTATTTAAGTCACTGCTTGGCCCATTAGCTCTAGCTTCTTATTAGCTAACTCCTACATCTTAATTTAACCCATCTCCATTCATCTGTGCATCAACAAGGTCGTGGCCTACCAGCAAAGTTTCAGCATGTCGATCTCCAGTGGCAGATCCATGGCATGGCAGCCCTCTCTCCACCTTCCTTCTCCCAGAATTCGGCCTAGCTGTCCTTGCCTACCTAACTTCTGCCTTCCTATAGGTCCAAAGCAGTTTCTTTATTCATTAATGGTCATCACAGCACACAGAGGGGACTCCCACATCATGACCCTACATCTTAAATTCCAGCATGTGGGAGGTGGAGACAGGAGTGATATGGCCGGGTGGAGAGAGGAATAGAAGGCAGAAAGAGAAAGAAGCTCAGGGAAGCCTGAGGTTTGGTGGAGACAGATGGAATCTGAAGATGCAGTCTAAGGACGGGGTTTTCCCCCTTCAATCTGAGCATTGGTAGAAGTAAAAGAACTGTCTACTGACTGGCCTCTTTGCTTCTCTTATACTCGGCATTAACCCTTATATCTGACTATGGATTTTTATTATTAATATCAACTACAATTTGTGCTGCACACCCATTTGGGAAATACAGAGACGAAAAATTGCTATGCGATAATGCTCTTGTACACTGTAAAGATTTGTCACTCATATTAGTTTAATAAAGCACTGATTAGCCAGTAGCCAGGCAGGAATTATAGGTGGGACAACCAGACTAGGAGAATTCTGGGAAGAGGAAAGGCAGAGACACCACCACCAGCCAGACACAGATGAGGAAGAAAGAGGAAAATGCCTCACTAATAAAAATATACCAAGCCACATGGTTAAACATAGCTAAGAATTATGGGTTAATTTAAGGTCTCTGATGAGCTAGTTAATAATAAGCCTGGGCTAAGAGGTCAAACCATTTATAGTTAGTATAAGCCTCTGTGTGTTTCTTTGGGACTGAATGGCTGCAGGACTAGGTGGGACAAAAACTTCCCTCTACAGAAAATACTCTCAGTTCTCAACTATGACTCTGTGAATTAGACTTTCAAAAGTCAGACAGACAAGAGAAAACCCATCAGCAGTGTGCTGATATCTGCATCGTGTTTACACAGAGGCACTCTATGGCAAGTAGCTGTGATGGGCTAGCTTTGTCAGTTTGACACAACCACCTGAGAAGAGCAGCTCAGCAAAGGATTGTCTAGCTCAACTTGACTTATGGGCATTTCTGTTGGGAATTCTGTGGCTCACATTAATGGAGGTGGAAAGATTTACCCACCATAGGCAGCACCAATCCCTAGGTTTGTGTCCTGGGCTATGTAAGTACAGAGAGGGAGCTGTGAACAGTAGGCATGCACACATTAATTCATTGCACTCTGCTTTTGACTGTGGATGTATTATAAGCAGCTACTTCTAATCTTACCACCTTGATTTTTCCACGGTTATGATCTGTAACCAGGAACAAACCCTCTCTCTCCTAAGTTACTTTTTGTCGGGGTGTGTTACCACAGTAAAACCCATAGGTGTAGTAGTTTAAATGGGAAATGTCCACACAGACAGTCTGAAGCATTTGAACACTTGGCGACTATTTGATGGTAGCTGTTTTGGGGAGGTTTAGGAGGTGCAGCCTTGCTGAAGAAAGTACTTCACTGAGAACTTTGAGAGTTTATGCCTCATGCCACTTCCAGTCTCTCTCTCTCTCTCTCTCTCTCTCTCTCTCTCTCTCTCTCTCTCTCTCTCTCTCTCTTTCTCTCTCTCTCTCTCTCCACTTTGTGCTTGTGGTTAAAGATGTGATCTCTCAGTGGTCTGCTCTTGCTACTTGCTGTCATCTCTCCATCTGGACATAATGGATTCTTATCCCTCTGTAACCATAATCCAAAATCCACTCTTTGTTACATTGCCTTTGGTCATAATGTTTTATCCCGGCAACATGAGAGCCACTAATATACAAGACAACAGCATTGTCGCTGAAGGACAGGAAGGACAGCCCATCCTCTAAAGCAGCACCCAGACAAAAAAGGAACCGTGAGTCCCCAGGAGTGGCAAGTCACAGGAGGTCACGGAAAATGTCATGGCAGATGGGGCAGTCAGAGCTGTGCTCAGATTCCTCTGATGTCGTCACAGGCTGATATGTGTTCATCATCATCTCAACTTCTAGCCCTCCTCACATAAGAGGGGAGGAACATGCACAGATTCACGCCCTGGTGTAGAAGGAGCAGCAGGCTGTGTTCCCCCCACCCCGCTCCCGGCTGCCTGGCTAGCTTATGCCCCAAAATAACAACACACAAAATGTATTTAATTAAACACTGCCTGGACTATTAGTTTCAGCCTCTTATTAGCTAATTCTCACATCTTGCTTTAACCCATATTTAGTAATGTGTGTAGCACCACAAGGTGGTGGCTTACCGGGAAAGATTCAGCATGTATGACCTGGCGGCTGGCTCCATGGCATCTGTCCCAGAGAGGAGAGGCATGGTGATTGACTAACTTCCCTTCTTCCCATCATTCTGTTCTGTCTACTCCACCCACCTAAGGGCTGGCCTATCAAATGGGCCAAGGCAGTTTCTTTATTAACCAATGAACTCAACACAAACAGAAGACTCTCCCACATCATTTTCCCTTTTTCTGTTTAAACAAAAAAGGCTTTAACTTTAACATAGCAAAATTACATATAACAAACAGTTATCAAGTAAGAATTACAGTTACAGTATTTATATCTATTTTATCTTTTATCATAACAAAGGAAAACAACTATAACTATCTATCTATTCTTCAACTCCATCAAAGACTCCAAAAGGATATAATACTACTTAAGTAAATGAGAAGTAAGCAACTTACAAAACTCTAGAAATCACAGAGACATCTCGCTGCCTGGACAGTCACCCAAAGTTCCTCTGTACCATTGGGGCACCCATCTTCAGCCTTCAGGCCCATAGTATCCAGAGACATTTCCATGAAGCAGAAAATTTCAAAGGCAGTTCAGTCAGTATCTGCTGTATCTTGCAGAATGTCTCACAGACTCTTTCATAAGTCAGGAATCCCAAAAGATCATCTCACCTTTAGGCAAGTTCATCAGTCCTCTCTCTGCAGGTTCTTTGTGTCCAGTTTATGCAACAGTCCAGGCAAGAGCAGTTTCTTGCCCAAATGGCTAACAAACTCTATAAGGAGCCTCTTCAATGCCCATCTTTTTCTTGAAGTAAATTGGTGCTGCCAGGAGCAGAAGTGTCTCATTGTCATGAAGAACCCTAAGTTATTAAAACATTAAATGGCATATTCTGTAGTCTTTGAAAGATATAAAGAATACCTATTTGAAATATATCTATGTACATCTGGAAAATCTAACTAACATGACTACAAGTTTGACTATTACTGATGACTATCCATTAACAACCTATATACATTACATTTTTTTTTGTTTTTCGAGACAGGGTTTCTCTGTGGCTTTGGAGCCTGTCCTGGAACTAGCTCTTGTAGACCAGGCTGGTCTCGAATTCACAGAGATCTGCCTGCCTCTGCCTCCCAAGTGCTGGGATTAAAGGCGTGGGCCACCATCGCCTGGCTATACATTACATTTTTAAATGAACTACACAATCACAATACCTTAATCAGTTTCAGAAATATATTTATATATAACAAAATTGACCTTAAATTTATATCAATAGAGTAAAATTTATACCAATGTAAATTATTCATATCTATATCATTTCCCCCTTTAAATGTAAAAAACATTTATAAACAGTATTTGGAAATATGGGCGCAGTTATTTCTCTCCAAACTGCTTCCTGCTGAATGGGGGCTCTGTTAATCAGATCTTTCATGGTGTAACCTGTGTGCTAGGTTCCTCTCAGTTGGCAGTTGAGCAAAGTAATTCCTTGAGGGTGTTCACAGCAACCTTTCAGGAGGGCGTGGTCTATCATACCATATTGGGATAGAAGCAATCCACAGGGTCTCATCCTCTGTGAAAACAAAAGAAGGACTTTTCCAAAGCATCATAACCTTAGATCCCAATTTTGAAGTCAAGGTATTTTCAAATATCTATGTTGGATTAGTTCAGCAGCATTTATAAACAAATATCTTTTAGCAGCTGTTGCTCCTTCCTCAGCATTCAAACAATTCAAAGAGAGCATAATAGTATACAGTATCAAGATTCTCTGTGTATTTTCCATCTTTGTGCAGCTTTGCTTTAACCTCTATTTCTTTTATTTTTACTTTTATTTTTTGAGACAGGTTCTCTGTATATCTCTGTCCTGGAATAACTCTTTAGACCAGGCTGTCCTTGAACTCACAGAGATCTACTGTCTCTGCTTCCCAAGTGCTGGGATTAAAGGTGTGTGCTACAACACCTTGAACTCACAGAGATCTGTCTGTCTCTGCCTCCCAGGCATTGGGATTAAAGGTGTGTACCGCCACACCCAACTTCTCTCTTTCTTTTTTCTTTTTTCTTTTTGCTTTTAAGAACTTTAACCTTTAGCCTGCATATATTTTTAACACACTGTAAACCATTTAGATGTTTTCTTCGACTTTGAATCTTTCTTTTACTGTATATATCTCTCTTTTTGTGACCGCATGAGTCTGTAATTTACCAAACAATATCGGTAGGACTAAAGCCGTGACTTTTACAGCTAGATCCAGCCCATTCCTTAGCTTTCTGTGATTCCAGCCTTGTGGCTGAGATACCGGCCAGAGCCCTATTCATGGCCACAACTCTATGGTGTTTCAGGGTCCCTACCAGCCAGCAAGCTGCAGCATTCTGCTCACAGACCACACTCAGTCAGACTGTCTGCCTGAAAGAGTCAGAGTTTGCCCTGGCAGGACTGCCCAGAAAGCCAGCATTTTAAAACAGTGCAGTTTTTTTCCTGCTATAGCTGAAAACCGAAAAGCACACGTTCAGCTCTTTATCAACACCTTTTAAGTGTTTCGTGGCAGGATCTCTTAAAGGAGCTGCAGGGCTTTGCAGCTAAAGCTGAGTCAGGAAGCCTCTCTTAGATGAGAGCACTTGCTTGCCTCTAGCAAGCAGAGCAGACTCGAGAAATTGCTGCCACCAAGAAGCCATGCTTTACTCTAGTCTTTCCCAAGCTTTCTCAGGCTTTCTGTGGATCCAGTTATCCACGTGGGCGCCATTCTGTAGTGATGAGATGAGCAGGCCTGCTTTGGATTAAAGGGTGGGTGGGAATCAGGCATTGGTGGCACTTAGGAGGCAGAGACAGGTGGATCTCTGCAAATTCAAGGCCAACCTGGTCTACAGAGCAAGTTCCAGGTCAGGCTCCAAAGCTACAGAGAAGCCCTGTCTCGAAACAAATTCCCTTCCCCCCCAAAAAGGGTGGGTGGTGTTACATGTAAAAGGTGTTACCCTGAGCTGGCCATGAGGCAACAAGCAAGCAATGTGTAGGCTGCTGGGGCTTGGAAGACCCCAGCTAACATGCCACAGGCCAGGTCCTGTCCCTGCTGAGGTCTGCATTGACTCTCTACATGGAGGTCACTACCCTGTTCCTGCAGCATCCAGCTAGGACAGCACGGTGACTGTGAACACCCAGAGTGGATTTCACATTAACTCAATTCCCCTCCCACCCCGGGGATTCTTTCTCCCCTAAAAGCATGCTTTTATAGAAATCTCCCCCCAAACAGTCACAGTGAACTTGAACACTAACAAAACACATCATTAAGCGTGTATACGACTTCCTCCCAGAACATTCTGTCCAGATGTGGAGACGGTGAGAGCGCTTATTTATAGACCACCCTCCTCAATGGCCCACTCGCTCACCCCTCACTTTATTAAACTGCCTCCAGGCAAAGAAATCAAAGCAGATTCCATCTTTTCCTTCAGCTCGGCGTAAGCTAATTAGTCAATAGCTGGTTCCGAAAGCAGGCCGTGATGTAAGACATTTCTTCCTTCTTCCTGTTTCATTTTTACTTTCATTGTTGAGGTAACAAAACCAGTTTCAGGAAGAAATGGTTTATTCGGGATCACACCTTACAAGGACATTCCCTCACACCTTACAGGGACAGTTCATCAGGATGAGAGCCTTGGGCAGCTGATCTCATTGCATCTGCAGCCAGAAAACTGGTCACTGGTACTCAGTTCACTTTCTCCTTTTTATCCAGTTCAGATCAGAACCCCAGCTTATGGGATGGTGACACCAATATTCAGGTGTTTTCACTCTGCCGTTAAACCTCCCCGATACATCCTCATAGATGTGCCCAGAGGTGTTTTCCTCATAGACGTGCCCAGAGGTGCTCCTCATAGGCGTGCCCAGAGGTGGTCCTCATAGACGTGCCCAGAGGTGTTCCTCATAGACATGCCCAGAGGCACTTCTCCCAGGCGATGCTGAATCCTGCTGAGCAGTCAAGACTGACCCCAACTTCTGGCCGTCCGAGTTGGTTACTCCAGAGTGCTCCTTCCCAGAGGACCATACATACACATTCAGAGAAACCTCCTTGTGGCACAAGCCCACCCCCACCTGGCTGCTTTCGGAGCATTGAGCGCTGGGTCCTGGAGCATGTCTCCCTGGCAGCTTGAAGTTATAGTTCTTCATAACTTAAGTGTGGCTCTATTTGTAAATACTTAGGATGAGATCAGATGGACCCTAATACGATGACAGCTATCCTTTCAAGGAGAAAAATTCAGACAGGCAGGTACAGAAGCAAATGTGGAAGGATTCCCTACAAGTCCAGGACAATGCACTGGCTGGTCTTATGTCAACTTGATACATAAATTAGAGTCCTCTGAAAGGAGGGAAACAGAATTTGAGGAAACGCCTCCATGAGATCCAGCTGTAGGGCATTTTCTTTTCTTAATTAGTGATCCATGCGGGAGGGCCCAGCCCACAGTGGTTGGTGCCATCTGAGCTGGTAATCCTGGATTCTACAAGAAAGCCAACTGAGCAAGCCATAGGGAGCAAGCCAGTAAGCAGCTCCCCTCCATGGCCTCTGTGTCAGTGTCTGCCTCTGGGATCCTGCCCTGTCTGAGTTCCTGCCCTGACTTCCTTCAGTGAGGAACAGAGCTATGGAAGTGTGAGCCCAATAAACTCTTTCCTCTCCAGCTTGATTTCCAGTCATGGTGTTTCATCACAGCAATAGAAACCCTAACTAAGACAGACACCAAAGCTATTCGGCAACTGCCAGAAACAGGAATGGTAAGGAAGGGTCCTCCTGGAGGGTTTGAGGAGCCAGTTAACTCCCATGACTGCAGTGATGAATCTCAACAGTCTTAAGTCAGTCTGGACTTGCTCCAGTGGCCCCTAAAAACTCTTATAGTTTAGGGACTAAACGTCCCCTTGTCATATTTCATTCCTGAAGCTTATGCCATTATTAATATTCTTTATTATTATTAATATTCTTTATTATATTTATTATTTATTAATAATATTCATTATTAATATTAATATTCTTGTCCTTTTGTGGGGGGGTCATGGGTGTGGCCACCCATGTCAACCTTGGGTGTTATTTCTTGTCTTAGAATTTTGAGATAGAGTCTGTCTCTATAGTGGTAGACAGCCTAAAACTTGCTATGTTAACCAGGCTGGCCTTGAACTCACAGAGACCCACCTGCCCTGTCTCCTGCGTGTTGGGATACTGGATATGCACCATCACATCTGGCCCACCTTGCATTTTAAGAAAGGGTCTCTCACTGGCCTAGAACTCACCAAGTAAGCTCATCTGGCTGGCCAGCCTGTGAACCCTAGAGGCCTTCCTGCTTCTGCTTCCCAGTGCTAGGAATACAAGCATGTGCCATCATGTCCCCTTTATTAATGTGGGTTCTAGAATGGAATTCAGGTCTTTGTGCTTTGAAAGCAATCCCTTTGCCAACCGAGCTATTTCTGCAGCCCAGTAATTCTTATTCTTAACAGACCCTGCCTTTTCTCCTGCTTGCTCCTCTGGTTTCCACCTCAGCCTAAGTCAAGGTGTAAGTTCAAGGATTGTGTGGTGGTTTGAACAAGAATGTGTTAGATGGTTGGTTATTAGGGGGTGGAACTCCTTACAGAGATTGGGAGGTATGCCTTGTTGGGGTGGGTGTGGCCTTCTAAGAGGGCATAAGTCACTGGGGGTAGGTTTGGGGGTTTCAAAAGCTCAAGCAGGTCCAGTTTCTGCCTTCAGATTCGTAAGTAGAGTTCTCAGCTACCATGTCTGCCTGCCATCATGCTCCCTGCCACGAGGATAATGGACTAAATCTCTGAAACTGGGAGGCAGCCCTAGTTAAATGTTTTCTTTCCTAAGAATTACCGTGGCTATGGTGTCTCCTCACAGCTATGGAACACTGACTGAAATGGAAGTACAAAGACCCTCTCATAATTTTGCTAACTCCACCCCAGCTCCTCCCTTCTATGTTCTTTTAATTTTATGCTGAACAGTGCACGACACACACGTGTATAAATGCTGCCATGGTCAACCCTCACTGTCAACTTGACTGTATTTAGAACCACCATGGAAATGCTTCTCCAGGCACATCTGTGAGGGATTTCCTACATGAGGTTTACTGAGGTGGGGAGACCCACCCTGAATGTGGGCAGGGCCATGCCAGGGTGGGGTCTCAGAGGGATTATAGGGAGGAAAGTGAGCCAGGCAGCAGCGCTCACCACTCCCTGCTTCCTGCGTGTGGACGCAACCAGGCCAGCTGCTTCGGGACCTGCTGCAATGATGGACCATACCCCTCAAACTGACAGTCAAAGCAAGCCCCGAAACTGCTTCTTGTCAGATGTTGTTCCCCATTACATACAAGTATGTGTTCCCGAAGCAAAACTCTTGTCACGTCTTCTCTCTGAATGCACTTCTAGAAAGCTGCCTGCATCTCCTGGATTGCTTCTGTCAACCTGCCAGGGCTTACGGTGTTTCAGACTTCACCATAACTTTTCCCACAGAGGAGATTCAGCCTCTAAGATGTACCGGCCCTGTCCGTGCCACAGCTGTAAGGCGTAAGCAGGTGATACCCCTGCGTGTTCAGCCACCGTTTCTAGAGGCTTAGGAAGAACTTCTATTCCCAGCACTGTCAGCTGATCTTGACCTCTCTGCAGACAGACTCTAAGTCTCACAGATTGGTGGTCATCATAGCTTTTACTTTAGTCTTCTCTGGCCTTACTGGGGAGCCATGTCAGGCTGACCTGCCGCGGGACAATCGTCTGTACCCTGTCTCTTGTATTTTAAATAAATGCTGATTGGCTAGTAGCCAGGCAGGAAGTAGAGGTGGGGCAACCAGGCAGGAAGTAGAGGTGGGGCAAGGAGAATTCTGGGAAAAGGAGAGTTTCAGGCTGCAGTTGTGACCCAGACGCAGAGGACAAAAGATGTGACTGCCTTGCCGGAAAAAAAAGTACCAAGTCACGTGGCTAACACAGACAAGGAACCAGGGGTTCCTTGAAGCATCAGGTCTCTGCCTGCCCTCCTTAAAAGGTAGCTGGAATTACCAGGGAGAGGAGACAGGATACCCCACAAGGGGAAGGCATTTGGGGAAGTATTTCTTCCCAGGGACAGGGTTCACACCAGTGTAGGAAGCCGCAAGTTAATAAATCCAAGTTCCTCGTTGGTCTGGATAGAACCCAGAGGGCTGAACCATTGGGCAGACTCAGTCTGAAAGCAGCTCCATGTAATCAGAGCTCTGCATTCATGGGGACCCCTGGGACATGGACACACACGTCTGCACACAAACACACACGCCAACTGTGTGTTATCAGGGTCTACACGCTTGTATACACACTGCACACAATGTACTTGAGTCCCCACAGCCACCCTCATTATGACATGGGATGCATTCCCACATAGCCCATTGCACAGATGGGTGAAATAGAGGCTCTGAGGGGAAAACGCTTCTGAGGTCTCTTAGCTGAGGTATCAGCTCAGGGGTAGCAGAACTGAGACTGTCAACTCACTATTATGCCACCCCCACAAGGGAGGCTGGGGATACACTCTACATCTATGCTGATCCTGAAACCCCCTCAGACTGAGCACGTGTTTCTGTTCATTTGTCTTTCTGTCATTTCAAGAGTAAGGAGGTGGGTGGGAAGCTACTGCGGCCCAGAGACGTATTTACGTGTGACAGTGTGACATCAAATGCACTATAAAGCAGGAAATAGAGAAGGGAGGGAAGGGACTGTGCCAGCCCCACTGGTGTCCACGCTCAAAGGTAGACACGGGTGTCCATCAAGGTCTAAGACCTGATGCGGGGAGTGTAGGCAGCCCCTTGAAGGATCCTCCACACTGCAGGTACAGAAACAATCTGAGAGACTGCACAGCAACCCTGGGGAGGAAGAGCCCAGCCTTGAACTGGGCACCAGCTGAGGTAAGGCAGGTTAGTTCTGTTGTAGTTGGGGGTTGGGATGTTGCTTGGCTTGATTTTGGCAAAATGCCTCTTCCCAGGCTCAGGGCACAGGTGACCAGGGGGAGAGTCACAACCAGTCCAGAGCTGACAGCAAAGACACAAAGAAAACAGCTTTTTTATTAAAGACACCGGCAGCACTAAAAGTGCTCTCCCTGTCTATCTGGATAGCTGTCTGTCTGGATAGATGTCTGTCTGGATAGCTGTCTGTCTGGATAGATGTCTGTCTGGATAGCTGTCTGTCTGGATAGATGTCTGTCTGGATAGCTGTCTGTCTGGATAGATGTCTGTCTGGATAGCTGTCTGTCTGGATAGCTGTCTGTCTGGATAGATGTCTGTCTGGATAGCTGTCTGTCTGGATAGCTGTCTGTCTGGATAGATGTCTGTCTGGATAGCTGTCTGTCTGGATAGATGTCTGTCTGGATAGCTGTCTGTCTGGATAGCTGTCTGTCTGGATAAATGTCTGTCTGGATAGCTGTCTGTCTGGATAGCTGTCTGTCTGGATAGCTGTCTGTCTGGATAGATGTCTGTCTGGATAGATGTCTGTCTGGATAGCTGTCTGTCTGGATAGCTGTCTGTCTGGATAGATGTCTGTCTGTCTTATTCAGTTTTGTTCTTCTCTCCCTTCCTCAATCTCCATCTCTGCTTCTCTGTCTCTGTATCTATTTCTCTCTTCCTCTCCCTCTCCCTCTCCCTCTACCCCCTCCCTCTCTCTCTCTCCCTCTCTCTCTCTGCATCTCTCCATTTCTATTCGTTCTCCCTCTATTAGTACCTCTCTCAATTTCTACTTTCCCCAGCTCATTCTATTCAAATGCACAGCCAAGAAAACATGTTGTACTCAGGGCGATGATGCCTCAAAACCCCGGAGGACCCAGAGCAAGGACTGCACTCACACAGAGGCCGGAACACCCGATTGGCCATGGACACTGTTGCCCTGGCAACGTGACTCAAAGCTTCCTGCCTCACGCCCCCACACCCCACTCCCCGCTCAGCATCACCTTCATTACTCTCAGTGACACCACAGGTTATAAAGCTGTTTAATGAACTCGGCTCTGACATAACGCTCTTCATCACTGCCACCCGGTAATGCGGGCCACCTCGCAGGGGCACCTCGCAGGGGCAAGCTGTGACCCTCACCGGTCCGTTCTCACACTTTGGACCAGTTAAAATTTATGTCCAAATGGCACTTGGTGAAATTATAAGGGAGGGACCAGAAAGCTGCCTGTATCATCTTCTGAAGGGATGAGAGTCCCTTTATCCTCCAGGGCATGTGAATTTAATGTGAACAGTGACGTCATCTATAATGAAGACAGTTGACTCAATCTGCTGGGGCCGCTGTAACAAAACGCCTCAGTCTGAATGGCTGGTAAATAACATTGTATCTCTTTCCATTCTGGGGGCTGGAAGTCTGAGACACAGCCACCAGGAGAGTCTAAATCTGCTGGGGACCCACTTCCTGGTAGATGTGTCTTCTCATGCAGAGCTCACATAGGAGAGGATCAAGAGGTCTTGAGGCCCCTCTTATAACGGATCTAATTTCATTCCCGAGGGATCCCCCTTGGTGACCTCACCTCCCAGCGATCACCTCAGGCACTGGGCTGACAAGGGACATGCATTGAGACCATCTGCCAAACTGCCCGTTGCTGAGTGTTTCTTGGAAGAATTCGGACTGTGGATGGAAGGTTCTGGTGCTGGAAAGAAAATCCATCTTCCCAACCTTTGCCCCAGAGGACAAGGGGAGAAAGTAGGAGAGATGGGCTTCAGGCCTCACACACACGGGGGAGGCTCTTGGCTTGTGCCAGGTTCTCAAGAGGGGAAAAGTTGTGCTTCTCTTTCCAAGAGCACCTGGCTGAATTTCCTCCATGGCCCATGTGAGCGGTGGCCCAAAGGACACACTACCGGCCCTATGCCCTGGATACTAGCAGCATCTGTCCTTTGCCCATGTGCCCCTGGGGCATATGCTGTTTTATGGCCAAGCACCCAGTAGCCGCTTGTTCGCCTCTGTTGACTGCTGCCCACTGCAAAGGGGCAGCTGCACCGTCTCTGGTCATAAAGCTAAGTATTTAGGCGGTGCATCCATTAAGACCCCACGGGTAGCAGATCTCCCCCAGGGCCTACGCCCACTGCAGACCTAGGCCAGGCGAACACTACCACGCATGATTTCCTACTGTGGAAAGAACTTTAAATCCAATCAGAAATCAATTGTCTATTCCCATAACATTCGTCGGCATGGTAACCTCTGGCTTCTAAGCGATACCCGCTTTGATAACTGTATCTCAAACTGCACGGTTTCCTTTAAAGCTTGTATGTGTCTTTGCTGACCTTGAGTAACCTTTTTCTGAAATATGGTACGCAGTGTTCATATGTAAGTGGCTAAGGAGCCAGGAGAGAAATTTAATACCACTGTGTCCACTCCTATCCACAACTCCACTCCAAAAGCTCAGTCACTGGCACCTCATTAATAGAGATGGAAGAGAGACTCTGCCAACGTGGCTGGATAATCCCTTTTTAAGAAAAAGCAATCCTGAGTTGGCTGGGTGGGTCTACAAACTTGAAAGCCAGGCACTGGTTCTCAGCCTGGAGGCAGAAGGGAAGTTGGAGATGTTCCAAGAAGGAAACTCATTCACAGGCCCTTTCTGGCTCTGATAGGCAAAGGCCGTGAGCAAGGACAGGACCAGCAAGAGGCTTCAGAGTGAGGCCAGTGGACAGATGGCAAGAACACGGGGCCTCGGTTTGCAACCCTGGGAACTGTACTCTGCTAACGACCAGAAAAACTTAGAAATGAATCTTCTGCAAGCCTCCTGGTAGGAGCTCAGCTGGGCAGCTCCTCAGTCCATGAGGCCCAAAGCAGAGAAGCCGCCGAGCCACGCTGGCCAGCCAAGTTACAGACCTGTGTGGAGATGAAGGTCCTGGGTGCAAGCGACCCAACCCCTTGTTCATCCGGGGTTCCAGCATGGCTCTGAGGACCGTGTAGCCTGCCCAGTTCCGCAGCTTCTCCCACACTCTCTCCATCTCATTCCTCCAGCAGCATGGGCTCTGTTCTCTACTAGAATGCCCACACATCCCTGGGGTCCATGGACCCCAGCCTCACTTCTTCCCTTGGCTCCTCCGGGGCTTTATGGACTCTTCAGAAGGCCAACCGTCACGACTCTCCCCTCGCCCCATGTTCTCCTGTTTAGTACTTACACTTTCTTATCTACTGTCTATTCGATTGAGCCAGTGGTTCCCAGGTCATGTTATTCTTGTCTGCCCCTAGGGACAGTGGGAAATGCCTCTGATGTCTTTGACACAACCCCAGGACGGTGCTAGCATCCAAGGATGAAAGGACGTTATGGCATTTTCAACAGACCCCTCACACTAAACCACGGTCCACCCCAAAGTGCCACCCTCCCAAACCACTAACTCCACGAGAAGGAGGATTTCCTGTGCACCCCTGTGTCCTGGTGACTGGAACAGAGGCTGGCCCCTAGGAGGTGCCCTCTGGGTGTGTCTGAGTGGCCAAACGGATGAGGGAGGTAGCTTCGTGACTGAGGGTGTACCTGTCTGTCCATCCACACTGGCTTCCCAGTAATTCTCTGCTATCTAACCTTCCTTTCCCACTACCAGGAAACTGGGACTCACGTCAGCTTCTCTCCTTTGCTTACCCCTTTGGGCCCAAAGTTGTCCTCACTGCCATTGTGTGCTCCTGGGTTCCTCTAGCCTGCGCCACCCACTTCTGTGCTGACCCAGAGTCTGCTGTGGGAAGCAGGGGAATCCCTGCCTCAGAAAGGAGTACAGAGGAAGCCAAGGCAGGCTCTTTCCTCTCCTGCTCCACCACCCTCCCTCTCCTTACAGGCTCACTTGATTTTTCACCTGGATGCCAGAGCTCCAAACTGCAGGCAAGCCTTGTGAGCTCTGCTCTCAGTGGGTGACCAGGGCTCACCTTTTATCCATTCTGACTCCCTTATGAAGTAAGTCCACAGAACCACCCTGCAATCCCTGCAAATAAACGCAGGCCGGCTGGGAGCCTACTGAGCTGCGAACCACAGGAAGGAGAGAGAAGACATGAAAGGGGCAGTTCTCGGAGGAGACTTCCTCCCAGGATGTAATGTTCTGGGAAAAATCTTCCTAATTAGTCATTAATTGGTACATTATCAGCACCGTGTGCCAAGGATTAAGTGGGTGATTCCCGCAATTTCTAGAGAGTACAGGAAGGCATCTCACCAACCAGGCAAAGGGGGGAGTGGGTTGCTCTCCCTTATTCCCTGATTGCCACAGCCCGAGGCCCGCACAACCTCCACCAACTGTCCAGACCTCTCAGTTTTACTTCCCCAGCGCAGAAGAGCCTCCCCGTTGTGCAGGCTGCGTTCCCCTCCAGACCTCTGGGTCTATTCCTGCTGAGCACAGGTCTTTCCTCTTAAAGGAGGCTCTATTGTTTCAGCCTATCTCTTCCACTTAGCCACTCTGTTAGGCACCTCTTGCCCGTTCCTGCAGAAAACTGCAGGTAATTTTAGCCGTTCCAATTGGTTCTGTAACAAAACTTATTTTAAACGGCTATGATTCATCCCTTAATCATGGAGTTTTATTGTACTGACATTACCAAGAAATCCCTAGACTTTACTCTCCACTAAAAGTAATTATAAGGCATCTTCAAAGTTCAACCCTCCATATAGGTCAGAACTTTCTCTATTATCAAGATGGCTGTGGACAAGGGCCTTGTTAGGAGAGGTGGGGAAGAAAATAGGAGGGGGAAGCGAGGGGAGGAAGAAGAGAGAGAGGGTGTAAGGGAGACTATAGAATCAAAAGTCGTGTGTGTGCATGCACATGCATGCACACACATGCATGAGGCATGCCCCTACGCACATGGGTGTGCACACACAGTGTAAGCATGTGTAGAGGCCAGAGGTTAACCTTAGATGTCTTTCTCAATCACTCTCCCGTGTGTTTTCAGACAAGGTCCCCAACTGGCCTGTAATTTGCTGGTTTGGCTAAACTAACTGGCCTGTAAGTCCCAGAGCTTCTTTCCTCTCTAACTACAGAGAGCTGGGGTTACAGCTGTGTTCTATTATAGCTTTGCACGGGGGCTAAGGATTTGAACTCAGGTTTTTGTGCTTGTATGGCAAGCAAATTGCCTACTGAGCTCCTTCTTCAGCCCCTCAGAAGTCTTGGGCCTACATGCCAGCTCTGCAAACTACTGGCTCAGTCAATAAAAGTTCCTGTGGTTGTTTGAAAGCCAATGCCCCATATAGGCTGAAGCATTTGAAAGTTTGGTTCCCCTGCTGATACATTGTTTGGGGGAGGTTATGGAACCTTTAGGAGCCTTGGTGGAAGAGGTATATCAGCATGGGCAGGCTTTGAAGGTTTACAGCCTTGCCTACTCACTCCTTCTTTGCTTTCTTTGTGTAGCTGAGATATGATCTCTCAACTTCCTGCTCTCAACTACCCGCTGCCACACCTTCCTTGCTATTGCGGACTCTCCCATTGGAACCATAAGCAAATATACATTGATTTTGGTCGTCCTGTTTATTACAGGAACAGAAAAGTAACCAATACAGTGACCAGAGTCACTGTGGCGGTTTCTTTTTTGCCAGGGGGATAGGCTGGAACCACACAGGGATCTCTGTCTCCAGGGTAGAGAATGAATGGCAAAGGGTGTCGGGGCTGTGTGAGGAGAGTTATAAGCAGGTACAGCAAGCTCTGCTGCCAGCATGCCAGGAGATACCCAAATACAGAGCATGGGCACAGGTCTGTTGCGTCTCGTGCTATCCAGCCAGGGGAGAGAAGAGGCAGAGAGCCGGTGCAAAGGGCTGTGGGTGTGAAGAATATAGGGATCAGAGAACTTCTGGAGACACTTAGAGTCTGGGAAGGAACTGTTCCTGCTCCTCCTCCTTCTCCACCCAGATCCTCAGAGATCAGATAGATTACGGAATAAGACACATGGTCCAGCACTAACTTTCGAGTGGACAGTGTCTAGACATGCGGTTCTTGACCTGTGGGTCACAACCCCTTTGGGGGTCACGTATCAGCTACCTTGCATATCGTATATTTACACTGCAATTCATAACAGTAGCAAAATTACAGTTACGAAGTAGCAACGAAAATAGTTTTATGACCGGAGGTCACCACGACGTGAGGAACTGTATTAAGGTCTCAGCATCAGGAGGGTTGGGAACCCTGCTCTAAGACACCGAAGCACAACTCCAGCTGTTCCGGATGGCATCGGGATGCCCATTGCATGAGAGTGCCCTGTGGTTCTCTTGGATGACCCAGCGGGAAGCTGCCTTTCCAGGGTCCAGGGAAAAGCAGGCAACCTGCAGGAACAGAGGACAATGAACAGCTTTCTGGGGTGAGGCCACCTCTTCTTCCTTGAGGCTGCACCTGACAGTACCTAGGCAGAATGTGTGTTTGCATGATACTCTGGTATCTATGTCTCAATTTTACTTTTCCCAAACCTGATGAGATCTATCTAATCCCATATCTGTGTTTTTCCACCTGAGCCTAAAGAAAAGACCCAGACACGGACTTCATTCAAACTAAAATCTCCAGGTCAGTCTTGGCTGCTGGAATAAACAGAAGCCTTACTGCCTTGAAAGGGGGGCATCTTCAACCTGAGAATCCATGCTGAGTTCCACGGCTGAATGCCATCCACTCTACCCCAGAGTTCTAGTTAAGCTCAGGATAGAATTCAGCTCCTACTCTTTGTCAGAGAGAAAGAATCTGATTTGTAGAGTTCCTGGAGCACTTGGTGACTTTTTTGTCTCTACTCTCATGCAAAACCTAACTCAAGAACTCAGATACTGTATGTATGTTCAAGGGATAGGAGTCATTAATTGACAGAGTAAGGGTAATGGAAATCAAACATGCTCCCCCTCTGTGTGTGTGTTTGTGTATGTGTGTGTGTACATGTGTGTGTATGGTTGTGTGTGTGTTTGTGTAGTGTGTGTGCATGTGTGCATATGTACAGGTGCCCTTATCAACAAAAGAATTTCCCCGGAGATGGCATTACAGGCAGTCTATGAGGTGTTTTGTGGTTCCTGGGAATTGAATCTGAGTCCTCAGCAAGAGGAACCAAAGCTCTTAACTACTGCGCCATCTCCCCAGCCCTCTTGATTTTTGATTTTTAACTACACACTATTTCTTCCTCGAGAACGTTCCAAGTACTAGCAGCTCCTTTGGTTTACATGCTGTGGAATTATTTTTAAATGACAGAATCTTCTTGTGTTCATGAAACAAATCTGGTTATGGCAAAGAAAGCTATAAAGCTGCGAACGATCAAAGCTCGGAGATAATGGGGTGAAAGAAGGTCCTTTCCATGGGAATGAAATATTATTGGCGATATCTAATCAGTCCACCCTTGTCCCAGAAACAGTGTGACTTGGAGCTGACGTTCCTAGGACCTCTGTCACACTTGCTCGGTTTCCTTGTAAACCTTCTAGTGCATCTCCGGGATTAACAACCCTGTCTTAGCTTTGCTGTTTGCAGTAGAGATTGGTTTTGGCCTGACAATGTTTCCTTTCTGATTTGGGTAACAGCAAGAGTGAATCAATCAATAAAATTCTTGGTTAATGGAAAACTTTATTAGAGGTTAAGAGAAAAACACAACAGCACACCGAGTTTCCTTGTGTTTACCACAAAGCAGACTCACTCCACCCTGGAGTGTGTAAATACACAGACGGTTGGTTGTATATATTGGCATTGGATTTTCAAAAAGGAGTTATGTAAACACACCCCATGGAACCTTAATGGCCACTTTCATCATTTAGGTAAATAACAGATGAGAGGACGCCCCATCCCTCCCAGAAGGAGTCAGTTTACAACAGCCGGGCAATAGCGGCGGTGCATTGTGCAACGCGCCCTGCCTTCCTGGTTTATATGACAGTTAGGGTCCCTTTCCTGGTAAGTGTTATCTGCCATACCTGCCAAGGGTCCTTTGAATGTGGCCCAGAAACACCGCCTCAGTAAATACTGGATTTCTAAGTCTGTGCGTGTGCTTCAATGCCTGGGTTATAATATTAAAGAAAAAGAAAACCACTTATCGTTGGTTCCAAAAATTAAGTTCAACTCCGAGCTCAGAGTGAAGTGGAAAGGTCTCCCTGGCTGAAATGCTCACCTAGGGGACTAGAGAAGCAGGTGGCCATGAGTCGCCGTCCTAGGAACTCAGGCTGGGCTCTCAGGTTCCTCCATGGTCATCCCTCTGCGTCAGTGACTGCCAACAAATCCCACAAGCTTGGTGGGGTTTGATCTTTTCACTTCCTTTAACCACAAGAAGATGGCAATTGAGGGGTGCACAGGACACCACCAGGTTGCTGCCCCAGGCCTGATTGTCCCTGTTTCAGGAGCTATTCCCAAACTTCAAAGCCTCACTCTCTGGTGATCACAGGAGAGCAAGGGACAGTGACCATGGGAGAACAGGGGACAGTGACCACGGGAAAGTGAGGAACAGTGACCACAGGAGAGTGAGGGACAGAGGCCACGGGAAAGTGAGGGACAGTGACCATGGGAGAGCAAGGGACAATGACCACGGGAGAATGAGGGACAGTGACCACAGGAGAGTGAGGGACAGAGGCCACGTGGTGAGTGACAGACAGTGACCATGGGAGAGCAAGGGACAGTGACCACGGGAAAACAGGGGACAGTGACCATAAGAGAGTGAGGCACAGTGACCAGAGGAGAGTGAGGCACAGTGACCAGAGGAGAGTGAGGGACAGAGGCCACGGGAAAGTGAGGGACAGTGACCATGGGAGAGTGAGGGACAGTGACCACAGGAGAGCAAGGGACAGTGACCACGTGGTCAGTGAGGGACAGTGACCACACTGACCATTCCTCAGGAGTTTCTTGAGTAGCCTCTTCTTCAGCTACATCATGAGAATCTAAGCCCCAGTTACAAGACACCCCGTGACTAACTCATGGATATTCTTCACTTTCTTCTGAGAATGAAGCCAGCCCTCTCTCTGGTTAGAAGGACCACCACCCAGGGAAGAGAAGGTGACACTGAGAAGTGACACGTGGTCAGTTCTCAAAGAGACGCCAGCCTTCCCACCTGGAAAAGACGCAGAGACTAGCTGGCCTCTCATCATTCTGAAGCCCTCCTGTGTGTGGCATAAGATAGTTTAAGCAGAGCTGTGGCCATCCACAGGAGGTGAGCCCCCTCCCAGTGTGCAGTCTCCAGAGAACTCTGGACCCACAGAGGAGACTCTCCAATGCTCAGATTCACAAGTGTTTCTTCTGACCGAGGTAACATTCACACAACAGAGAACCAGCCCATGTAAAGCAGACCAATCACCAGCACTGGGTCAGTTCACAGCACAACCATCACCTCTGTCTGGTTCCAAGACATCCTCGTCACCCCAGAAGATGCCCACAGCACTGAGCAACCAGCCTCTGAGACCCTGCAGCCACCAATTCGCTTGCTGTTTAAATGAACTTCTCTGTTCTGGGTAAGTCAGATAAGTGGAATCAGGCACCTGCAATCCTCACTTCTTTAGTATGTGTTTCCAAAGACGCATCTGCACGCAGCTTGTATCAAACCATCACTCCTTTCACATATGAATATTATTTCACTACACGCCATATACCATCATCTCTATGTTTCCAAGATTCGTGTGTGTACAGCACCAGGGATCACTTTCGTCTGGCTAAATAGGATCCTATTATGCTCCACACATTGCTGGGTATCCAGAGCACATTCTCGGAAACATATTCTCAGGCAAATTTGTCACACAAGCCAAAGAGGAACATATTTAATAAATCTGAACCACACAGGCCACTACACAACAGAATCCAAGGTTATTCCGCCTGCTATAACCCAGGCTATGGAACTCTATAACCACCACACCCTTGAGTGTGCAGCTGTGGTGCTGAAGGGTGTGGCTGTACAGCTCACCACACCTCTGGCTGTATTGACTGTGCAGCCCACTACACCCTGGAACTGTGTGACTGCGCAGCCCACCATAGTCCTGGCCTGACAGACCATTCAGCCTAGGACAGACTGTGAACCTACAAGCAAAGGGTTCTCATGTTCACAGCAAATTCTCAATACTGTGTCAACTCTAGAGCAACGGCAGTGGGCGCGTCTAGCTCTTTTATAGCCATACGATGGCTGACTTGCATGCTGCTCCCCCATAAACTGACACCAGTCCTCACTTGCGTGTGTGTCCTCTGCACACAAAACATTTCTTTCTGTTTGCCCACTGATGACTGCTTCCATTGTTTTTACCTGTGGGTGCGGCAAATGAGCTGTTGTTCTCTTGTGAACGTCTTTCTACACGTTTTCGGGCCCTTGTTTTCAGCTCTTCAGGGTTCCCCCTGCAATACACAGATTTAATAGCTGAGTAATTGTTCTACAAAGGCAAGGTGACTCGCCCCGGTTCCTGCAACTGGCTCACGACTGAGCAGTTCCGGAAGCCAGGTCACCGGGTTCCCTGTTCTGCTCTCACAGAGTCAGGATGCTCTGAGATCATAGGTACTCCCTGCTGCCTCCAAACTGCTCCTCTCTTGAAGCTCAGTCCCCACTGCCTTCCCCAGGAGTCATCCGCAGACCTTTCCAGCTATTCCTCCTTTGATACACCATGGTCTGTTACCTTCTGATCTAAACCCTCACGAGCTGTCATGTGAACCCACGGGGCAAGTGTGATTTGTGGGTCTCCCACAAGCTCAGGCTGGTTGTAAGGTCTTTGTGAACATGAGCATAGAGACTGTGCACCATGCTGGCTAACCGGGTAACCTGGGACAACAGTCAGTCCATGTGACGGTAATGTCACTGCTGCCCCACAGGGACACAGACACTGTGCACTTCTCATTCAACAGCTCCTAAGGCAAGCCATTCGGGTTTCTGTGACCTTCTAACTGGGGCTTCATATCGCCTGCTGGGGAGGTTCCAAAGGGCTCGGAGATGCGGCAGGCCTTGATGCTGCCGCCTGGCCCTGCCAGCCACCATTGAGAAGGCGGACTGCTCCTAGACAAGCAGTCAGCGCAAGAAGGAAGTGACAGCCCGGCTCCCTCCTCGGAATCGAATCTGACCAGGAAGGCTACGCTGACCAGATCATGGCCTTGCCTGCTGGAGGAGCTCACTTCCTACCCAAATCTCGATTCACCATGGTGACAACTGCTCTTCTGTAGAAGTTGTTCCACTAAGGGGGTATTTTAGGGTCTTATAAAAGATGCCAATTAGAAAGCGCAGCTTTTACATCCACCCTGTACGTCTTATTCCTCCACGTCTTACCACTTGATCACCACAGGAGCAGTTAATCCCAGGGCTGGCAAAAGAGCTGGATCTATAGGAGGAGGGGAGACACGAAGGAAGACGAAGGAAAGACAAGGGGAGGAGGGGGAGGAGAAGAAGGAGGAGGAGGGAAGAAGGAAGGGAGGAGGACAGTTAGAACACTAGTACGCTCTGTTTTTCTACTTTCTCATGGCTAGATCTAGGAGAAAATGCTGCCTTTTGATTTCAAAGCCTGATGAAAGAGTAAAACCCCCCCATATCCACCAAATAATAAAGAGAGGCGCATTGGCCCCTGGAGCCAGTTTCTTCTGCGGGGTCTGACTACAGTGGAGATGCTCTTATTTGGTCACAAGAATCGGTGACTTCTGAGCCCCAGCTGTGGCTCAGAGGTAGCGTGCTGGCCTAGCACGTCCAGTGACCTGGGGTCTAACCCCAGCACCATCCACTGACACACAAAGGAACCAGAAACAGAACGACCTCATTTGAAATATACACACTAAGACACATGCTACTCAGGAACTGTGGCGGGACACGAGCAAGACCCCAGATGGCGGGGACTGCCACGTCCAGAGGCTCAGCTCTCCTCAACTTCACGTCCACGAGAGCTCAGGAGGCAGGCACTGCCATCCTTGTCTAAATGTGAGAAAACAGAGAAAAGATGGTTGACGGCGTTGGGACCAGACTGGGAGTCACTCAGCCCTGCCTTTCCCATCACACCGTACAGAGTAACCGGCAGAAACGCTACCCTGATTTTACTCCGCATCCCCGTGTCTGTCCTTTCCGCGTGCCCCAGGTCCACAGGGCCCTGGAGACGCACAGGGTCCCGGGGCACTGTGACCTCCATGCCCGCTAAGCAAGCCCTGCCACTGAGCTGGCCAGGTGCCTGCAGGTGCTGTGTGTACGGAACTCTGACAGAGGCACCTAAGTGTATCCAGTTTCCTACCAGCCCCAGAGCCTGCAGGGCATGGCACCAGGAAAGTAGCAAGCCTCTTGCAAAGAACAGTACCAGAAATATACTGTAGTGTAGATGGGTGTGCTACCTCATTTTGTAATCACAGCACTCAAATGGAGCTGAGGCAGGGGCATGACTGTGAATTCAGGACAACTTGGGCTACAGACCCTCAAAAATATAAAACAAAAACAAAAATGTAGCAACTAAAAAAAAATTAGCTCCCAATAGCCAAGAGGTAGAAATGACCCAACTGCATATTGATGGGAGCATTGATTAGAAATTGCACAAACGAAGGAAGATCAAGAAGAAGAAGCTAACACATGCCAGAGCGTGGTGGAACTCAGCTACCTGAGCTGTGGGAGCAAAGGTGGTCACAGAGCCCAGAGACTACAGGGCTCCACTCCCATGGTTATGTGGAGTATTCAGATTCATAGAGACAGAGTCAAAGGGTGGCCCAGTGTGGCCTGGAGGAGAGAAACGGGGGAGCTGCTTGATGGGGAAGGTTTGATTTTATAGACAAGAAGCAATCAGAACACAGAGAACCATGACAGTTGCACAAGCAGGGTATGTTTAAATAGCATTGTGTGCCTGGCAATTTAAACAAAGTTGTGTGCCTAGCCATGACTTAGCTGGCAAGTCTCATATTACGGACACTTCACTCTGAACAGCAGTGAACCAGGCTTGCTAGCTCACACTGGTGACCCTAGCAGAGGTCAGAGCAGGACTGCAGATTAGAGGCTAGCCTGGGATTTTTCGTCTCAGAGAGAGAAAGCAATAAAAGCCAATGTGGTTGTCCTTTTCCATGTTCCAACTCAGTGGCTGAGTTCAAATAAAAGCAAGCTGTACTGAGAACCCAAATCCTCCAAGCAGGTCAGGTTGGTTTATACCTTGATTGCTTTGCACATTTGGATACTCTTGGAAGAGAGAGGGAAGTTCGGATTTAAATGGCCAAAGCCCAGGGTCGACCCTACAAATTAAGTTTATAATTTACCCTCTAATTGAGGTGGGACCTATTGCAATTATGCCCTGAAGGCTCCATCCTGGGCAGGAGTTGAGAATCACAAACAGGCACAAGCTTGGTTCACACCAGCAATCCACGTTTGTTAGGCCAGTACTTCTACATGCTGAGTGCTTTGTGGTGACAGGACCATGGATCAAATAAAACCCTTGTCTGCACACAGGGATAGTATCACATGTAAGCAGCATGGACCCTGCCCTCTGAGGAACCCCAATCCTATTTTTTCTTTCCTCTTCTTTTTTTCTTATTTAATTTATTTTTTATTTGGAGACAAATTTTCATGTAGCCCAGGTTACCCTCAAACACACTATGTAGTAGATAGAGAATGACCTTGAACTTCTGATTCTCCCACCTTTCCCTTCTGAATGAGTGCTGGGATTACAGGCATATGCAACCAGGCCTACTTTTCATGCAGTCCTGGGAAATGAAGCCAGGACTAAGCAAGTATTCTACCAACTAAGCTACCTCCCTAGAGCCAAAACTCTTGTTTTAATTTTTGATGGTCACCATCCTGAAATTCCTAATAATTCCTCAGTATGAGGTCCAAATTTTCGTTTGGCCTCAGGCTCTATAAACTGTAGTCCTGTCCTGCCTACAAAACCTAGATTGCATTCTCGGTCTTATCTAGAGGAGAGAGATGAAAGAAAGAGCAGACTTGTAGAACCCACAGTCTGGAGAACACCCAGGGAAAGGCTAAGTAAAAAAATCCTAGGAACTTCTGGTCTACCAGCAACTGACCACAAGCATTGGTTAGCCAGCCGTTCACTGAGCTGCCTGCTAGAGACAGAGAAGAGAAACCCAGGTCATAGAGTGAAAGGAATTCCACAAAGGTGTGAGCATGCTAAAGCTAACAACAGCAAAGCTGGCAGGAAATAGCATGCATGTCCAGTAGGCTGTAGAACAGGGTCAAACTGCCAAACAGCACCTTGAAAGAGGATCTGTGAGCATGGGCCTAGCTCTGGGATGGACATGAAGTATCAAAGCCCTTCCTCTGTTGCTCAGGCTTCCTCACTCCGATGAAGACTATCTCAAAGGCATTAGCAGATAGAGAGCTGCCATCCTTCTGCTTCACAGGTATCCTCTCAAGTCCTTCCCAATGAGACCTGTTTTACAGATGAGGACCCAGAGGATCAGAAACCCTTCGCTACTGTCCCCGTGGTGACAAGGTCAGTCCGCAGGAGATATAATGTGAACTGGGGGGGGGGGGGGGGGTCTTTGCTTTTGAAGTCTGGGTTTAACCATCAGCAATGGCTACCTGGCTGAATATTGTTGGTTTCCTAAGGCTGCTCACCCTGAGCCCATCCATATGAGCTGAGTGGACCCACGGATGAATCTAGATCACTCTCCAGTCTGTAAGTCAGCATACTATCCAAACAGTCCCCTTAAGGACAAAGAAAAGCAAAACAAATAATCAAAACTCTCTCTGCAGGAGCACTGTTGAATCAGAGCCCTGGCCTCACCCTGAGCCTGCCTACTTGACAAATGAGCAAGCTGGCCTGGTCACAGCACACCGTAGAAGGGTAAGCAGACAGCTGCCCTCTGGGTGATGAATCTATGCAAGGTTACCGTGGCCTTCCTAAAAGTTGGGGCAGGGTGCAGGGAAAGTGGGGTTCCCAGGGCACTGCAGGCTGGGCTCTCAGTGTTGCCACCCACAGCCTGTGCACCTGGCAGCTGGGCGCTGTGTTTCTGGCACACAGCCTGAAGATAGCTTTGTGCGCCAGCATCCCTGGGTTTCCCCAGTCAAACACCACCCTCGAAAGTGCCACCAGCTTCTTCCTCCTTGATGGGAATGTACTGCTTCCCTGAGCTGTTGTATATGGAAAGTTACATGGCCATTGCCTCACAGAAGCCTCCGAGAGCACACATCCTGCAGTGGTTCCAAACCGTCCAGTCTTTCATCAGTTTTTTTAAAAGCCTGTGGGTGGGGGGGAGGAAAGAATCATGAGGTCCCTGAGCAGATGACTCACTGCAGACAAAATGACAAGGCAGTTTCTGAGCAGACAGGACACTTGGGAAACGCTGCCCTAGGCTCTGATGTGTGCCCATTCATTCGCTTATCATTCATTCATTCTCCATTCATTCACGCATTCAGCTGAGCGTCCCTAAAGCCTGCTGGGCACTGCGGCGGGCACCTGGGGAGGTGCGACAAAACAAAAAGCTTTCTTCCCCTGGGCCCCCACTCTATCAGGGAGAGCGGAAATGGGTGGGAAAGCGTGTTTGGGGTGACGGGAGCTGTGGAGGGAGGCTGTCTCCATGGAGAGAAGGTGAAAACCAGTGAACCTGGGGGATGTGTTATACCCAGACAGAGGAGGGTGAGGTAGAGCCGGCGTGGCCTAGGCATGACCCAGAGGAAGCAGGACGGAGGAACACAAGCAAGCAGGGGGTGAATGCAGATGGGGGAGAGCCTGGGGATCACTGGGGAACCGTGGGCGCCAGCGCCGATGAATATGGCAGCTGCCATCCTGTGCAGAGGACACACATGTTTGGATTTACTTCTCTTTGAGGCCAAGAGGAGGGAGGAGGACAGGGCTGCAGTCTTGGTGCGGGGTGATGGAGTAGACGATGTGAGAGAAACAGCCAGCAGCGGGGGATTCATTATGTTGGGGTCTGGGGCACTGATGGACATTTCTCTAGGTTAGGCATCCCTTGAAACCCTGGCAGGCTTGCAGCAATGCCTTCCTTGAATGGTCCCGGGTGGTGGACCTCGGCCAGTGATGCACTGAGACACAGCAGGTCCATTTCCAGCAGTCCTGGGACAAAGTTCCTATCTCTAAGTGCCAGCAGAAAGAACTCAGGTGCAGACAGGTCCACACTGGATACACTGCTGCTGCTGCTGCTGGTGGTGGTGTGTGTGTGTGTGTGTGTGTGTGCGCGCGCGCGTGCGCGCGCTCACCATGCAATTCCAGGCTTCCAGAGAGAAGGAAATGTGCACAGGGCTTCTTCACTGGCCTGATGCTCGCTCACTCTAAAGATAATCCATTTGCCAGGCTATGACTTGGGTCTCAGTATCTTTGGGAGCTCATTATTCTAGGTTTGTCAGGATAAAAACAGAAATCACAGCCATGGGACTTTAGGAAGATTTTCTTTCTCCTTCCCCAATCTCAAGCCACAAATGTAGAAGAGGTTTAACCAGAACAGAGCAGCCACCTGAGAAGAAACGATTTATACTGCAGCCAGAACAAGCCATGTTCTAGATGCTACATGAACTAACCTCAGGCTCCAAAGTTAGCCTTCTGTCCCAGTGCCTAGGGCAAATGTCCAATCCATCACCACCCAGCCCACATGTGCTCAGGACAGCTATGAATGAAGAACAAATATGAACCTACTTCAAATGCTGTAAGGGCTTTAACTTCTGCAGCTTTTTCAGATTTAACTCCGTGGTTCTCAAGCACGACCGTGGTAGAAGAAAAGCTCATTCTTGTCCACCCAGGGAAACCCTATGTCCAGCGAATTCTGTGTTCTCTTTCTGTAACCGGCCTTCTGTGCAGGGGCTCTTCCCCTGTGAGAAGGTTCTTTGCTAAGACCTGGGCTTTGAGTGAAGTTTTCTTTATCGGGATCTACCCCAAGCAAGGCAACTGGGGTGGGCCAAATACCAGCACCCTTGCCCTTCCACTCTGAGACTTTACTCCAAAAAGGGGGAGGGGGTCTTTACGGATGTAATTACACTTGAGACCTCAAAAGGAAGTCGTTCAGGATTACCTAGATGGTCCTAAATCCAGGGACAGAGCCTTTCTAGAGCCATAGATGCAGAAGTCACACGAAGGTGGACCAGAATCCAGAGTGACACAATCACAAGTCCAGGGGTACCCAGAGCCATGAGAAACTGAGGCAAGAGACCACTGTGGACCCTCCCTAGATCAACTGGGGAAAACATCCCCCCCCACCTGTTCTTTCTAACCATGAGAGTGTGAGGCTATAAATTCCTATTGCTTGAGCCACCAATTGGTGGTGCTCAGTTCCAGCAACACTGGAGTCTCTCAGTCTGTCTATGCTGGGTAACAAAACACCTGAGGCTGAGTAGGTTGTTAGAAAACAAACAAAAACAAACAAAAAAAGACTTTTGTCACAACTCTGGATTGAGAGAAGTCAAAGGCCTTTTGGCAGACTTGATTGTCTGGTGTGGGCTACGGACCGCTTCCAAAGTGGCTCAGGACTGTGTTCTCTAGAACAGGGGGAATACAGCACCTTCACAGAAGGTGGAGAGACAAGTGTGCTGGGCACTGAATGAAGACCCTGTGCCT
The DNA here is from genome assembly GCF_903992535.2 of Arvicola amphibius. Classification (NCBI taxonomy): domain Eukaryota; kingdom Metazoa; phylum Chordata; class Mammalia; order Rodentia; family Cricetidae; genus Arvicola; species Arvicola amphibius. The sequence continues at coordinate 2,630,102 of NC_052056.1, read as the reverse complement.
GTGCCCTAGGAGAGGAGCCCCCTGACCTGATCGCCCCTTAAAGGCCCATAAAGTCTTAACACTTCTGTTTTGGAGGGACCCATTCAGACCACAGCACCTCAGAATCAACCTCCACAAGGGCACGTGGCCTCACTGATCCCTTGGTGTTAGATTCCTGAGACCTAAAAATACTTCCCGGAAGTGAGAGATAAGAAAAGGTGTCATTGCAAGCCACTGCAACTGTGGGGTTTGTTCCTGCAGCAACAGGATGGCGGGGATGTCAAGTGGGTGACGGACACATGCCACCTAGCCAGATGCCCAGAGAAGGCCTCCAGTGAGTACCTCTGGGCTGAGAGTGAAGCACACATTAGGAGAGATGTTTCCAGAATGGTAACAGCAAAGATTTAGACCAGTGTGGGCTTTGACTAGAACAAAGGACAAATAATAAAATTATTTTTAATCTATAGTATCAACTCCAGGGAGTGGAAGTCATCAGGGGTTCTGAAGAGCAGAGGACCGAAAACCCAAAGTTCTGGGCCAGCAGCCATGACCAGAAGTCATAGGCATGTGGTCCACACTACCTGATTGGGGAACCCCATGACTCAGTCTCCTTATGCTACCTAACAACCATGACGAAGGCAGTGGCGGACAAGCTGCCTTTGCTATGAGATTCTGCCTCCTAGAGCTTGCTCAGTAGAGTCGAACATAGATACCAGCCTCGACACTTCTCAACGGCAGACTCTCTAGAGAACTTATTCCTGAGGCTTTTCCCGAAAGAAATTCAAGTCTACCCAAATATTTTTTTCTAAAATAATATATTTGGACTACAGTGATATGAAATGAGCCAGAAGCTCTCAGAACACCTTGAGTAACCTGCTGAAGTGGTGTGAGTCTTATGATGTGCATAGTGTATTTGTATAAGGTCTTCCCTGGACTGGCCCTGGGCTGGGAAAGGTCTTACCTATATAGTCTGGTGTGTGGACCACAGGCCATGCCCCACGACTCACAACCAGGGAAGGAAACCTGGGTTGGGAAAGAGGCCACCTAGGGAAGGACAGAAACCAGTTCTCTCCCCCTCTCTTTCTCTCTCTCTTCCTCCCTCCCTCCCTCCCTCTCTCCTCCTCCTCCTCCTCTCTCTCTCTCTCTCTCTTCCTTTCTCTCTCTCTCTCCCTCCCTCCCTCCCTCCCTCCCTCCCTCCCTCCCTCCCTCCCTCCCTCCCCTCTCTCTCTCCTCTCTCAAGTGCTGTATCTTGAGACAAAGATAGTCCTTCCTTCTCAACTCCAGACCACATTGCCCAAGACAAGATAATAGGATGAAATCGCCAAGAGTTAGGAGGATATGAGCACCAAAGAGAGACCTTGAAATTGCAGGAGAAAATGGTCTTTCTCGGTTATCTGAAGCGCGCGTGCACACACACACACCACACACACACACACACACACACACACACGTCTTGTCACTGTTTGAAAAAATGTTGCTGTTGTTTTAGTTGCTAATTATTATGTTTGAAATTTAACAGGACCATCATAAACTGAATTTTTCATTACACCTTTGCAGCCATGCATAGCAGCTTCCATGGTGTTTTGCTTGGAGCATGTTCCCTAACGGTTCGTGTGTGTTGGAAACTTGGCCCTCAGATACACATGTCAACGGTACTTGTCAGTCAGGAGTCAGGAGAACAGCGGGAAAGAGGGAGATAGCTCAGCGGTTAAGAGCACTGCCTGCTCTTCCAAAGGTCCTGAGTTCAATTCCCGGCAACCATATGGTGGCTCACAACCATCTGTAATGGGGTCTGGCGCCCTCTTCTGGCCTGCAGGCATACACGCAGACAGAATATTGTATACATAACAAATAAATAAATATTTAAAAAAATAAAAAGCAATCAATTTGAGCCAGTGAGATGGCTCAGCGGGTGATAGGGCTTGCCACCAAGACTCACAACCTGTGTGTGACCCCAGGTACACACACAGTAGATAGTTAGAACCGATTCCTCCAAGGTATCCTCCGACCTCCCTGCACAATGCATGCACCTACACACGTTCACATGCACACAACAAATAAGTTTAATATCCAAAGCAATACGAATACACTTTCCTGGTAGAAAGAGGGGAGAGGCAAGTCGGCTCACTCGCTCTCTCTGGTCATTCAATGCCATCACAGGTCATGAGACACTGAGGTGAGAGCCATAGGGTCACCAGAGAGATGTCAGCCCAGTGCTCGGCCTCCAGAGCAGTACGAAACATATTTATATTCATTATGAACTATCTAGTCTCCAGCATTGTGTGACAGCAGCAGAAAATGGATTAAGACCCTCCATGGAGGTTAAACTCACTAACTATCGGTGTTATTCTGTACCAATTATGGATCCGAGAGATAGGTCACGTCTACACTGCTGTCCCCTCTCCTGTGGCCATAAATTTCTTCGCCCTCTCCAGCCCCTCTTCTCGCTCCATGTCTAGCTCAGCATCTAAATGTAGAATCTAGGGCAGGATTCTACAAAATACGCGAGCCAGGAGGCAGACAGGCCTCATGTGTGTTTGCCTGGTGAGCGTCACTCCCTGTAAACTCTCAGGGAAGTGACAGCTGCGGCTTGACTTGTCTGTGATTAACAGGAGGCCAGTCTAATGCTCACCGCTTCCACAGTTACGCGCAGTTCACCTAGAGAACAATCTCAAGTGGAGCTGTTATGCGTGGCTGACACCGCTCTCACTGGTGGAAGCCATGAGGAGGTGACGCTGGCCGGAGACCACAGCCCAGTCATTTGTCCCTCTCCACACCCCGTGACTGGTCACTGCACCTGGCCTGCATGCAGGCCCCTGGAGAGACCCCTGTTTTGGTGGGCTTGGCGTGTGTGAAGACTCAGGCTTACCATTCCCGTATCTCCATCCTGCAAACAATTGCAAACTTAGAAGCTGTGAGAGAACACAGTGCTGACCCTCTTAGGGCAGACACTCCAGGACCAGTCCCAAGGCATCCAAGGAGGTGGTTTCCTCTTGAAGTTGTAGGGCAGGTTCATTCTTCGCTCCTTCCAGGTTCTGGACGCCACCCATTCCTTGGCTCCTGGCTTGTCTGCCCTCGCTCTGCTCCAACTGCCCCTGGCCTTTCCTAGCTTAGGCCCTCCTGCCTCCTTCCGGTAAGATCCTCATGATGGCGCCTGGCCCACCAGGTAAGCCAAAAGAGTCTGTTACCCACCTCAAGGTCCTTCACAAAGTGACAACTGGAATGTCCCTTTCATTGTGTCAAGTAACATTTCAGAGCTTCTGAGGGATTGGAACCAGGACGTCAGAGGACCCTGGCTCTGTTTGCCACATCACCCGACCACATTTTGTGATCCACTGGCATGAGCCCCTCTACTCGTCCAGCCCCCCTCCCCCAACATACACACACATGAGGCTCCCTAGGCAGGCAGCATGCATGGTCCTGGCCTGGCATCCTCCTCTGTGTAATGATGGCATGCATGGCCTATTCTCCAGAAAACACCCCAGTACCATAAGTGGTCTTTTTCCTGCCCAATTCTGTGTCCCAGTCTGGCATTTGATAATCATGGCTGTCAGAAGCAATGCAGGAACTGCCTATCTGGGCTATAGATGCTGTCTCGGTGTTTACCCCCACAAAACCCTCATAAGCACCCCCAGAACCCATCAGCCACCATTCAGTAACTATGATGGCCACAGGGGATTGATTCACGGCAACTCTAGGCAGCTTTCCCAAGGCTGTGCTATTCCTGGGCCCACTGTCCCTCCTGACCTAAACTACCATGGTCTCTCTTGGGGACTGCTACTGAAGCTATGAACCATCTTCCCAATGTCCACCTGGTCCCATGTGGTTGCCACTGTGATGCCCCAAAATGCAGATCACCCCTGATTTAGTGTCTGCAACATTCTCATTATTCACAGACTGAAACTCCAAAGGTCAAGTTCCCAAAGTCCTCCTGTGATGGCCCTGGCCTTCCCACGCCCTCCTCTTCCCTGTCCCCTTCACTTGGTCCTCTGCAGCCCGGGTTTCTCTTTCTGTTGTCATGAAACATGCAGTCCTTCCGCTATGAGCTGGTCCCCGGGGCCTGGCGCTTCTCGGCACCAGCCATTGCACGCTCCTGTGAGGAGGCTCTTCCTGCAGAGACCACTGGGCCAGCTGGATTGTGGCCCCTTCATGCTTCCTACAATGAGATAAATCCTAAGCACAAGCCCCTTAGAATACCAGCGTGATGGTTCGTCTTCACTGGAAACTCTAGAATTCCTTAGGTGGGGCTAGACAGGTGACTCAGAGGATAGGAGCTGACGCTGCTCTTGCCGAGGACCTGGGTTCAATTCCCAGTGGTTTACAACTAACTCACTGTCTGAGACTCCAGCTCCAGAGGAGCCATCACCTCTACCCTCCGAGAGCACCTGTATTGGCATGCACGCACCATCCCATCCACAGAGACACATAATTAAAATAAATATGAATATAAAATGGCAAGAGAATTGTCCAAGAGCTGCACCCTATGACTATTGTGAAGGCCTTTCCAGGAGAGTAGCTGAGGAGGGAAGACACACGCCAAGCATGGATGGCTCCGTGCTAAGGGATGGAGGCCCAGCCTGAATCAAAGTGGGGAAATAAGAAAGCAGCCAGTCACTGCTCACTCTGCTTCCTGCTCCATCGGAAAGAAAGGAATTGAAGCCTCACACCACTTTCTGGCCCTCCCTCCACTTTGCCTCGTTCTCCGTTCTCCGTAATGAGCTAAACCCACAAACTGGGATCCTAAATAAAGCCTTCCCCACCCCTAAACCCCAGTGAGGAGAAAAACCCATTCAACAGTCGCTGTAGAGGCCCTGACTTGAGTGAGGTCAGTAGGACTGGCCCTCCTTGCTAAGCCAGGCATCCTAGCAAATGGGAGAGGGGCGGGGAGGGCGTTGGATCCAGACCTCATACAGGGAGAGCCCTATGAAAGTCACAGCAGAGGTCAAGGCTGTGTGTGTGAGCCATGTACGCCAAAGATGTCAGCATCGCAGAAGGTGCTAGGAGAGGTCCTTCTGCACAGCCTCCAAGAATCCAGTCCTGCGAAGATCTCAGCTTCAGCTCTGCCTCTGTATGAGACAAAGCATTTCTCAGGCTGTGGCACACTGTCCTAGCATACCGGCAGTGTGCTGTGAAGGCCACTGTCACTGTTCCCTGAGCTGGAACTCAGAGCTAGGACAGAGGTGAGCTGGATAAGTCAAGTGACCAGCTTGCTACCACTTGGATCTTGTGACCCGGTCACCATGCCACAACACAGCTCCTTGCACTCAGTCCTGCTCCCCTCAGTCCTCCAGAATGGTTGCTGGATTTTACACCTGAACTTGCAGCAGAGGTTCCAGTTCGGACTCCAACCTGCTCTCCTCAAAAACATCCCCCTCTCCCACATGGCACCCGCCCTTGCCAGAGTTTATTGTTACTTCATTTACTGGTGTCTGCCAGAGGTGTTTGTTGGCTTTTTATGTGTTTATAGCCTGAACCCCAGCTTGGTTCCATGGAAACGGGATTTTATGCTCTTATCCCCTTCACGTCCTTGGCCAGGAACAGAATTTGGCACACAGTGGGCAATTTTGTGTATTTATGGAAGACGAGGGGGAGAGAGGGAATTTCTAAGTTTAGTTTCTCCCTAAAGAAGCTTCCGAAGGTATTTTTAGACCACGTCGAGTACTTGAGAATGTGGGCTCGTAAACTGTGTCGGAAGAATTACGCCTCAGGCCCCAACTTCTCCTTTTCACTTTTAAATACCATGTTCCACCATTTAGAGTAAGATCCTCACAGCTCCTAGACTGTGGTTTTCGCCTCCTCCTCCTCCTCCTCCTCCTCCTCCTCCTCCTCCTCCTCCTCCTCCTCCTCCTCCTCCTCCTCCTCCTCCTCACTGCCCTCAATAATTTAAATAGATTCTACAGGGCACAGAATTCATAGGCACTAAGTGGACAAAGCTGTGACTCTGATCATGTCCATTGGCAGAGCCATTCCCTGCCTTCCCATGCTAGCCTTCTCATCCTGCACACTGAAGAACTTTCCTCAAAATGATGTGCTTTTTACCAAAAACAACACTGGGGATTTCTGAGGGGTTCTCTTGGCCGTTTGCTTTTGTAAGTTCCAGTTCATGGGAATACAGCTACCTCCATTTGTTTTCAAAACCCATAGTGGAAGCCCAGATTCAAGGAGTTGGAACATTAGGACGGAGGCCATATGGCTCATACGGCTAATACGGCCCCTTAAGAAAACATTCGTCTGCTTCTGCTCTTCACAAAGCCTGGTGGCCAGATGGCCTCTGCCCTGCCTGTGGTCTGACCCTAGGGTGGAGATTGGGGTACTCACTGGGTAGCACTCCTTTTTTGGGTCAATGGAGACCATGGCTTTCAGTGAATTGACAAGCAGAAGTGATTCAGGGTATCCTTGGCAGAGGCAGTGGAACAACACCAGGAAAGTTCTCTAGCTCCCTTCCCTAACTCTCCACCCTGGTGCCCAACAAATGTCCAAGAGTGAAGCCAAGACCAGGATGGTCACAGCAGGGTTTGACCCTACTGACCTGCAGCAGACTGAGGGATGAAGGAGGCTTCTCTTCCCACACCTCTGAGGCGACAGGTTTGTCACAACAGCAGTCCTGACGAGGCTCGGAGTCTTTCGTGACGATCATTCGTCTGAATTGCTCCACACCGACAAGTGTGTCTTTGCTCCTGCCTCAGATGAACTGTATTTTTAAGTAAAATTGTCATTTCCTCCTTCCCTTTCCTCCCCCGCACATATTCTCAGTCCATTTAATGTGCTCATATGATGTGTATGATTTCAGGGCGACCCTTGGCATTAGATAACCAATAAGAAGGTTCAATGACAGTTGTCAGGTGAACACTTTTGAGCAAAACACTAACAATGCCTTTTCTCCAGCTCAGGTGGCAATCTCTTACCACCTCCAACAGTGTGAAAAAAAAATGTTCTAGAATTTCAGTTCTGGCTTGCAGATCCCTGGGCTCACGATAGCACAGGAGTGGAGCATCTCCTGCTACTGATGATGTTGATGATTACAGCGGAGGCATGGTAGCTAGAGTGGTTACCATGGCAACCACTGAGCCGTCTTTAATCTGTACAAGGACCTAACAGTATAGGGTTATTATTGTACTCCTTGTTTTTAGGAATAAGGAAGCCGAGGCTGAGAAAACGGTGACTTTCACGGGGTCCCTGACAGCTATTAAGCCGTGGAACCTTTGTGGTATATTGAGCAAAGGCAGAACATTCAAGAAATGAAGGACTCTGGTTTGCATGTGACCCTTCTCACACACAATCCCGCTTTCATTTCCATCTCCCGAGAGCAGAGAGATAAGGCGATGAGACTTCAGGCTGGCTTTCTCAATCTTATAAAGACGTAGATGAAAGCATCATCTGGCTGTGTTTCTACGTCTGAAACACGACCTCTTTGTAGCTGATTTACTTGATAGGCAAACTCAGCCTTTCTTGTCTGACAGCTACACCATCTTCAAGCTCCACGGGACAGTCCAACGCTGCAGGGAGAAACCGGGATCCTTTGACTCCTTCTAGAGCTGCAGGCAGGAGGCTGGGGAAAGCATGGTATTAGTCTCTCCACGCTTGGGACCAGCGGCAGAGGAATCACTGCCAGCCACTCGCCTCCCCATTCCAGCCTAGACTTTCCTCAGTTGTCACAAGGCATGGAGAGGTCATGTATCAGCCTCTAGAGAGTAATGACCCTGTGTCTGCTGAACATCTTACACCACGCAGGACTGTCCATACCTCAAAGTCATTTTCAGCAACAAATGTCAACCAGGCAAAGCTGGGAGCCCCTATTCTAGTTTGATGGGACTTTTTTTAAGGGGGTGTCTCACCAGCCGGTAACTCTTGAATTCAATGCATCCCTCAACTCGGCCTCCTAAGGAGCTGGAGCTATAGGCACTCCCTGTCACAGCTGGCAGTCTAGCTTATTCCATAAAGAAATGAAGACCACAGTGGATTCCTGCATCCTAAACTTGTCCAAGAGCCAGCTGTCAGCTTCATTCCACCCTAAGCACCCAAAGTGAATTAGCCGTCTGAGATTCCCCATAAAACTAGCCTTCTAATTGTGTGGTTAAGCAGCCTCAGGCCCCAGGCTGAGCAGAGAGAAGCGAGCTGGCCTCACAGAGGCCAGATAAAGCCACAAATGAGGGTGGAGTGTGAGGCTAGTGTGGTGAGTCTCAGCCCCGGGCTTCCCTGTTTGGTTTACAGGGACACACACAAGCATAACACAGATTACTAAATATGGGTTAAAGCAAGATATGAGAATTAGCCAATAAGAGGCTGAAACTAATGGGCCAAGCAGTGTTTAAAAGGAAAAAAATCACTTAGAGTAGGAAGTAAAAAAATAGAGTTGAGCTGGTAGCTTAAGTGCCCCCAACTGCCCAGCAAAACAGGAAGTTGGGCGTTATCTCATTCCACTGAAGCCCAGTGATGGGGGCTGAAGCCACGGCCCATATTCCTTCTGGTTGATGAGCACACCAAAGCTGGAGACGTCTGATGACCTGTGTGAGGTGACAGGCACGACATGAGGCTCGGACCACACACCTTCACAACTAAGAGGTGGGCAATAGTGCCTTCCTGTCAGCCTGAAACTCCTGTCATCTCTGGAGAGACCAGATGGGTTTGCGCGCGGACTCGAGGTTGGCAGAGTAGAGCCTGTCATGGCGCTAGCCTCGGCCTTTGCTCATGGACAGTGATGGCTCTGCCCAGCCCTCAACAAACAGATCATGTGTCTGGGCTGGGAGAGTTCCACTGAAAGATACCAAAATCAAAGTAGAGTCACTGGTAACAAACCCAGCAACAAAAATCCACAAGACTCCTAGGAGGTGTCTGTTCTGGTAGCATTTCTTTCGCTTTGGTTTTAAAAATTTAAAAATCGATTTATTGGAGAAAGTCACAGTATAGCTGACTAGCCATCCAGTCAGGGGCAGAGAGAAGAGACCCATGGGTCTGCTCAGCTCACTCTTTACCTTTATACTGTTCAAGATCCCTTACCTAGGGAATGGTGCTGCCCAAAATGGGCTGAGTCTACATAATCAAAATAATCCCCCAGAGACGTGCCGAGGCCAACCTGACTAGATAATACCTCCTGAAGACACTCTCCCTTATGACTCTAGGTTGGGTCAAGTTGACAGCTAATGCTCTCCAGCACGGTGTTAATGGAAAGTCTTTCACAAACATGTTCCTGCAGACGGGAGCGATCATGTGATCATGACAGGAGCTGTCAGGATCACCACCTTGCCCAGAGGTCACCATGACCTCACCCAGAAACTCTTTCTGCAAGGACATTGCCTGTCCAACTGTGAACTGACCGTCATCCCTGTTGCTGATCCTGTGGTCAACAACTGACTATTCATTGGCAAACTACTTATGCAACCCTTTTTATCTTGCCTCAGACTCCCAGGATGTACCCATAGTTCGCTATGGCATGCATGTATGAATGCCATACACTGCAGAATGAACCAATCCTTTTGCAGGCTGTCTCTGTCATTTAGATTGCCACTGGTTGGGACCGGTGATGGGAGAAGTGGTTGAGGCTTCTGTTTTGTTTGAGTCAAATGGCCACAGTCAGCTCCAGCTCCAGAGCCATCCTTCTCTTGAACTGTACACAGAAATAACCTTTGCTCCCTCTCTCTCCAAGGTGCATGGAAGGTAATGGGAACAGAGACAGAATTCCCAATCCCTGTGGGATGTGCTCTTTTAATTTCTATTTCTCCCCTCTGCAAATTGGCCTTGAGAAACAGCTCCCATTTCATACAGAAATGAAGAAAGAAATAGCGTTCAGTCTCAAAAGCTCCGGCTAGCCCAACAAATGAGATTCGCTCCACCTGCAGATGGTTCTAAGGGCTCCTGCAAAGGGGCACACAAGCCCAGCAGTGACTTCAGGCCTGCAGCCTCTGCCCCACCCCCAGACAGCAGCCCTCTCCACCCCCCAGACAGCAGGTCCCTCCTCCCCCACCTCCCCACCCCCGGACAGCAGCCCTCTCCCCACCCCGGGAACGCAGGTCCCTCTCACAGTGCTGAACCAGCCACCATTGTTTGGAAGACTGACTCCCTGTCCGGGCCTAGGCCACAAGCACACTGAGAAAAAAATAAAACAAATGGATTTCAGCTCAGTTCCAAATGTCACTGTCCAAACCTCAGGGGCCTCAGAGAAAGAGACTGCATCTCTGTTCCTTCATTAGAGCCAGGCCACCCGGGACAAACTGCTTGCTAGGAATGTGCCTCGGTTTCCACTTCTGTCAGAAGGGGTAGCATAAACCTGCTCCCATGTAGATATGGGGATTAAATGGACCATTAGGTGTAAGTGGAGGTAGTCCTCAGACCGAGGCAAGCCGCTCCTCTTCACAGTGGCCCCGGCACAAGCTGCCTCTGGCCTCATCACACAGGGAGGAACTGAACTCCGAAAGTATATGTGATTTCTCTGAAGTTCCCACATCTAGTAAGTGGAAGATTCCTGTCACCCCAAAGACAAACTCACTTATCCAGAATTTGAGACCTGCAGATAGGTGGGTAACTTCAAAAAGGCAGTTGCCACCAACCTCCTGTCTCTCTGCTGGTGGCAGTGCACCTTCCGATGACGACATTCGCTGTGACTAACTCACCCGTACTAGAGACGGAGCTCGTCTAACTGTGGCGAGCACTGGGCTCAGCAGCCCCTTCGCTGACCTCTGATGGCCAAACTCGAAATCCATAAAGGACTCTGCCTGCTGCCTGGAATGGAGGTAGACACATGAGGTCTGTGGGCTTCGCATGGAAAACTCTTGCTTCGGGCATTAAAACGCTATTCATTCTCCATGGTGTGGGAGAGGAAATCAGAGCCAACCTGTAGTAGTTACTTTACTGTGACAAAATACCTGGAAAACTCAACGTTTGAGAGGAAAGGTTTACTGTGGCTTGCCATGAGAAGGAGCAGCTCAGCGGAAGCCATGGCATGAGATGTCACAGTGCCCCTGCAATCGGCAAGCAGAGAAAGGACGCTGGGGCCAGCTCACTCTTCCTTATTTTTTTATTCAGTGTGGGAATTGGTACTGCTCACATCTGGAATAAGCTCACCTCCATTAACCTAACCTAGAAACTCACAGACACGCCAGAGGCTTGTCTTCTGGATGGTTCCATCAGACTGACAGTCAGTATTGTCACTGTGATCCACCTTGCCACGTGTCCGGTGGTGCTGTTCACTGTGGCTGGGGCCACCGTCTCACAGATCTGTGTCCACCGTTCCGGCAGTCACCTATGACAAAGGGCATCGGCGCAGTGGGGTTGTACCCTCCAAGGGGAGAAATGGGGCTCCCCCCTCAAGGCTTGTCCTTACTGATTCTCCCAGCACCTCAGCCTCCTCCTGCTTATCCCCCCACGGACCTGTCTATTCTCCCATACAGCCCCCACCCCCAGCTTCCTACCATTGTGTGTGTTGGTGGTAACTCATCCCAGCTGTGAAGAGAGGAGGCGCCTGAGTCAGCACGGACTGGAGGTCAGGGCTGAATGACAGGATGAAGGAAGGAAGTGGGAACAATGATCACTTCTAATCTTCTTCCACTAAAGCAATACGTCATTGCTTAGGCTGCGACCATCACCTCTCCTTTCCTCCCCTCAATCTCAGAAGCCAGATTTCAGCCCAAGGCGAGCCCAGCAGGGTTGCTTTACATCCCTGTTGGCATAACCTGGGCTTTTGTAGGAGCTCTGGCATGGCCACCTCTGGCAACGTGTGAGGACAGAGTGTGAGGGGATCCCAGTGAAGGGAGGAGAGAGACCTCCGAGGGGTCCGTTCCCATACAGCTGTGCTCCGTCCCTCTCCCAGCCAGAGACTCCAGGCTGCCTCTGAACTCCTCCTTCTGTCCTACCCAACAGAGCCACACTGAAATCACTGCAAGGCTTGCTCTAGCTTCCCAAATGTCCCTTTTGTGTGTCCTAGTGCACCTTGTACTTTTTGTTGCGAGCCGGGCGTACTGTCCTGGGTCAAAGAAACCCCATAGTAGTTACCATGGAGACTGCTGGTCTTGGGTTTCTGCTCCCATAATTCATATTTCTCTCTTGTCTTTCTATTTGGCTCTCTAATTTCAAATGTGGGAGGTAGTGTGTTGTCCTGTGATCTCTGCCCTTTGATTGGCTGAAGACATTCATTTCAGTGCCGTGGGCTTTTCTCTTATTGTGTTGACGGGACCTCCCAGGCTCCTTAGACACCCTACAACTGCAAGCCTCAGACGAGGGAGATAGCTGGATCAGGAAAGTGTTGGGTATGCAAATGAGGATGTAGAACCCCTGTTTTAGAAAAGCCAGTGGTGGGTGCCTGTGCTCTTGCTTTCCCAGCACTGGGGAGGTGGAGACAGGCAGACCCTGGGCTTGAAGGAAGTCCAGTCTGTGCAGAAAGCTGCAGGCCGGTGAGAGCCCCATCAAACAAAACACGGTGTTTGATGCCTGAGGAACGATGCCTGGTGTTAGCCTGTGACTGCACACGCACTGGTACACATGTATGCTCACACAGACATGCATCCACATGCACAAAAACATACAACAACCATGGGGAACTATTTCCCCACTCCTTCTACTCCCCCAGTCCCTACAGTGTTTTGCTGCTACTTATCCCAGTGTCTCCAAGACTCTACAGTGGGGAGTTTCTC